>NC_141257.1:3404404-3521904 GCF_054856555.1 Leptonotus elevatus | reverse complement strand
ACCGTTTGCCTCCACAATTTAGCGTGAACGTGTCGCTCGACGACATTGACCGTGTTGGCTAATTTGTGTTTGTGTAATCCTGGTAGCTAGCTGGCGATGTCGCTTACTAGCAACTGGCTAGCAAAATTGGCGCTTGGAGCTTTAGTGCTACAGATAATAATAAAAACAACAATAATAATAATAATGATGATTTTTATTGTTAACATTGTCGTTATTGGTTATTTTTACTTGCTAAAAATATAGTTGGTTTTTTTGTTCCTCTCACCAGGGAGGCCTCACATGTCACAGGAATGGGTGGAGCAAAAACCAAGTTCAAAGTATCATTATAATTTTTTTTAATGATTTTTTTTTTGTTCTTAAATGCCTAATTTTTCAGTAATTTTGGAGCATGTTTTTAGGGTCTTCCTAGGTTTCCTTTTGCCATTTTGTAACGCATATTACAGTTGCAAATAAAAGAAAACCACTCTACTTTATCATGCAGTGCCATATTTTGAATCTATTTTTTATGACAAGTACTTTTTATGGGTTATATGATATTGGGTAAAAAAATTACCCAGCAAAAGTGATGGTGTTACTTTTTATGGCGAAAGTGTTCAAGGCATCAGAAAAGTATTAATTGAATAAAAACATAAAATACCTGTTTTTAAATGATTTGGTTGGCGTACTATATTGCATCATAGTGAAAGCTGTTTGTGTGTTAAAAAAAAACAACTAAAGATGAAAATAAAAAATGTCATGAATTGAATCCAAAATGACATTTGAGTATCTTGCATGTGAAATGGAAAGAATTCCGACTGTAAAGATGAAAAAAAGAGAAAGGAGCGGTCGCCAGTGCTATTTCCTGTCCCAGGAAATTGTGTCTTTGATGTAAGCCACCGCACTCATGTTGTCATCAGTCGCATGAGAACAGGAAGGAAGGAAGGAAGTCATCTCCCTATATTTTCTTTTATCATATCTATGGTGGGGGGGAAAAAGCCTACATATATCCCTACCGTCACCCAAATTCTGATAAATTATTTTCAAGTATTCACACCCCAAAATTGGAGACTTTGTTATTTACCCATCATTTTATTAGTACATCATCAGCTGATGCACCTGAATACATCGTCAGTTATGTAACCTGGTGTCCTCGTGTTTTAAAATTAATGTAATACATGTAAGCATTTGGGGGGAGGGGGGTGAAATACACAATTACAGAATATTAAAGTGTATAATATTTATAATAAACATACACCCCCTATTTGAATATACTTAAGAATACATACACTGCATTGTGGCTTCTCGTTGACAGGTGAAAACTCAAACAAGTCTTCGTCGCCGTCTTCTTCTTGTGAATATTTGGTAGGTTGGCAAACAACGTAATGGCGCATTTCCGCCACCTACTGGTTAGAGTATAGCACAAACTCACGCACACCTGATGGCCATCACGTTGATCAGAATGGAATCGGACGGTTTAAAAGCGACGTGTTTGCGTTCATTGCTAGTGCAGAGCAAGTAGCTTCGCTTTGATTTGTGTGGCTGCTGTTGCGCTGATCCAGGCTGCGTGCACAAATGGCTTGTGGAATTTATTTGGGGTAAGTAAGCTGCTCATGAAAGGAAGGATGTGAGTGTTTTTTTTTTTTTTTGTTTGTTTATAAGGTGTTTTTTCGTGCAGGGTCTTGCTGATTTGCTTACTTCGAGCAGAGCATGTTCGCTGTTTGTGGGCTTCTCAAGAAGGTGAGTGTATACATTTTCGCGTTTGCCTTTTTGAAAGTTTAATTTGGGAGCAAGTTGCCTAAACAGTTTTGGATTAACTCAAATACTCCCTAAAAAAAATGCAGATGTTCTAAAATGTTATTTCCTAAAAGTTCATTGAGTCCTCAAAATTCCAGTGTCCATTAAAGCTGCTTCTGTTTTTGTTTTTGTAGCTCAAGGCAAGACGTATGTTGGCTTTGTGCAAGATGACGGCGGTCCGAGGCATGACGGACGCACCGGCAACTCTCCCCAGAATCAATTCAGACAAGCCTCTCGTGTTCAGGCCTTGGCCCAAAGCGGCAGTAGTACCGGCGTGTCCGCTAATGGCTACCAAGAATCCAAACCGTCGTTGTCTCTCGGTAGCTACTCCTCACTCAAAGTGGTTCGACGCCGCCCCGTGGCCACCGTCGCCAAGAAAGCGGTTCCCAAAAAGTCCCGCCTCTCGACAGCCATTGCGAGTTCAGGGTCTTTGAGCAGGTTTAAAGCACACAAGTCCAACCTGGAAGTCAAACAATCTGCAGGACTCCAGAAACCAAACGGTGGCAACCACTCCCCTCCGAAGTCGTCCAGTTTGTTCTTGCCGGGTTACGGTACGCGCAAGTTCTTGGCTAACATGCAGACCTCGGCCAACGGTGCTGCCAGCAAAGTCCTGATTGGTCAAAAACCAGAAAGACATCACAGAAAAACCTACAAGAACCACAACAAAGGCCATACGGGGTTCCAAAGTAAACTGCAGCGGGTGTCCAGCGGTTCATCTGAGGCGGGTTCCAACAGGCACCGCTACGCCCCTACAAACGTCCTGATGATCCCCAGCCGCTTCGGTGGCTACCCCATCAGGCGCCTGAAGGACCCCGTGACCCAAAAGAACCACAGGCTCAAGTCTGCTGCCCGCCCTGCTCACTCAGACACCAAGTGGGCCAGAGTCAAACTCCGTTCCTGACCATGGGAGCAGCCACTTAAATGGGATTTTGTAAGTTTTCCAACACGAGTGACAATCGCCATTTTAGTGTTTTGAAAATAAAAATGTACACGTAATCTCTGCTCGTCTCTGTGCTGCTTTTTACACTTGTAGCTGTGTTTTGGAAACTTTTTTTTTTTTTTTTGAAGGGGGGGCTCACTTTTAGAACTAGACTGGGCTAACTCAACTTTTGTTATTTTGAAGTAAAGTGCAGACATTAATGAAGACATACTGGTGTAAATCTAGGTTTCAGTTCAAACTAAGCCTGGCCCTTTAAGAATAAGAACAGTATGTTGCAGTACCGCACTTTGGCACATGGGAGCGCTAGCGGTCCAGAGGGTTAATGGCAGCACAGGAGCTTGATCTCAGCGCAGTGTATGTTGGTTGAAAGGGAGAAATGAAGACAAAAAAAAGTTTGTGTCAAAACAAGAGGACATGCCTGTTCAGTTTCTGTATCACCGTTAAGAGGTCAATGAACGGGGGAGGAGGAATAAACACACGGGTGGTCCTGTTGCGCAAAATTTAAAAAATGGCTGCACTCGTGAAACCCAAGTTTTGCTTCCTGTATTTAATACACACACACACAGCAGGTAAAGGTGCACTGGAAACATTTGGACTATAAAATGTACATTTTATTTAACTGTATAAGGGGTTGAGGTCATTTACTTTGAGCTATGCTGCTATCTAGTGGGCTCCAGTTGTATTGCACACAGGGTCAACTTTGTTCTTTCGCAATCCGTCTATGGACCCAGCGTTACTTCTCCCAAAACTAGCAAGATGACTTGATAGGATTTTAATTAAAGTTTTAATGCTTTAATTTAATCAAAAATACTGAAATGGCATAATCATGCACTAATGCATTTTAAGTTCTAGTACGAAAGTGCGGAAAGTGCAGGGTGGTGTAGCATTTTCAAATATTCATCTATAATTTTGTTTCAACTCTGCCCAGCTCTTTTTTTGGATCGGCAGTAGGGTACTGTATGTGTGACTATCTATAGAATCAACTGTATTGTCAAAACATGAACACTTCCCTTGATAGCAATGTTTCACTCATCTATTGGCCGTGTATTGCTCAGGCCAACGGCATCAAAAAGTAGTGCTTTGTCGCCATCTTGTGGCATCTGCAGTAAATTAAAGCTTTTAAGTTGTCAAGTTTTCCCATTTTTGCTATTCATGGCAGAGCGCTTGGTCCCTGTCACAGAGAATAGCGACACACTACTGCATTTCCTCACGAGTGGCCGTTCGAGGAAAGCCGTAAAATACCCACGTAAGATTGTTACTTAATAAATCCACAGCACAACTCTTAGCAAGATTTAATGTACATTTATTCTTAACACGTGGAACATATAGTATAAAGATTTGATACTGAATAAATGATATTCATTGAGCCAAAAAAAAAAAAAGGGCAGGGGGCCGGGGAAGAGAGAAAAAATAGGGAGGCAGGGAGGGGATAAATTTACATCAAGTTTTTAGCTACATCATCTGAAATACAAATATGCAGAATCCGCATCACTGGGGGGAAAAAAAACAAAACAAAATAAAAAGTTTTTCTTCATCAAGGTCTAATTGTTACTCAGACATGATTTTTTTTCCTCTGGTTATATTCTCTACAGCCGCACCAGACAGTCTCGTGTCTTGTGTGTGTTAAGTGGTAATTTTTAAAAACGGTGAAGCGACAGAATTGAGAACGAAAAGAGAGAGAGAGAGAGAGAGAGAGAGAGAGGGGTGCGTAATTCATATACAACATGGTTTATATACAGCGCAGCCGGGCGGGTCTGCTTGGATCTAGCGCCGAGGACCAGTCCTAGTACGAGTCATACAATCAAGGGACAAAAGAGAAGAAGAAGAAGAAGAAGAAGAGGTCGGGGTGTTGTAGGTTCACCTTACTTTGGGGTGGGGGTGGGGGGTGGTTGGTTGCCGTCGTCATCGTCGTCGCTTTCGACATAAAAACTACAGTTTGCTGCCGAGTCGGCGTATCTCAGTGTGAAACAGTATTATTACAGTATGTCGACACTTTCTTTGAAGGTGTACAGTACAGGAAAAAAAAAAAAATAGTCCTACAATCTACTGCACAGGAGAGCACACGTGTCCGCCCCCCCGAATGTGGTTCCTGTGTGTGTGAATGTGTAGGGGGGGGGGTCGGGGGGTTGGCCGAGCATTACAGCAATCCCGAGTCCTCGGGGGGACAAAGCAAGCATCCCCAAAACTGACTGTAAACGAGACAGCAACTTTGGTTACAGTTATTTTTTTTTTCTGGATATTTTTCTATTTTCATTAAAAAACAAGTCCTTTCAGGGCTAAGCGCAGGGTGGGGGGAGGGGAGGGATTGGGGAGGGGGGTTGGGGGGGGGGGTCCCCATCCATTCGTCTCCTGCGGTTATCTTTCTACTTCATGGTATTCCTTCCTTTTCGCGGTCGAGGGAGAAAGACGGTGGAATCCGAGGTGATTTTTGCATAAATTAAAAAAAAAAGTTGGACAGTCAAAAGTTCTGCTCACAAAAAAGTCGGGGGGTTGTGGGGGGAACGGAAGGAGGACCTCCACGGCTGTCATGACTGGCCGACCAGGAAGAGTACGTCACAGATGACCTGCGACACGGCCGAGTTCATGAGCGGCGACACGGACACGTCCAGCAGCCGCGACTCGTACAGCGTGAACTCCGAGTGGTTCTCCTCCAGCCGGGCCAGGGCGTGGAGGGCCCGCGCTGCCCTGCGCATCATGTCCACGCTGGTGGGCTCGAAGTGCGCCTGCATCTGCAGCAGCGTGCTCTGGCTCTGCTGGTACTGCGTGGCGGCCAGGCTGTCCTCCAGGAAGCCCAGCAGGTTCCCCACGCTGCCCTTCTGCACGGCGATGGCGCGCGCCGCCAGGCTGTCGCCGTGCGCCAGGTTGGCCAGCAGCACCACGGCCATCTCGCGGCACACCGCCACCTTGCGCTCGCCCACCAAGCGCACCAGGGCGCCGTACAGCTTCTCCAGGCGGCTGAACGGCGGCGTGGCCAGGATCAGGTCCACGTTGTTGTCCTGGATGCTCAGCTTGCTCAGGGTCTCCAGGACCAGTCTCTGCGGCGACAGCGAGCCGTGCGGGCCCAGCGTGGGGAAGGGGTCCAGGGCCTCGGCCGAGGGGCACACGGCCCAGTGGAGCAGGCCGTCCAGGAGCGGCAGGCAAATGCTCTCCGAGTACACCGAGAGGTCCAGCTGGCCTGAGATGTTGGCCAAAGTCACCAGGCAGTTCTCCCGCAGCACCTCCAGGCAGTCCCACCACCACTCGTCGCGTTCGCAGCTCACGCCCTCGTCCTCCTCGTCCTCCTTCTCGTAGGTGACGGGCGCCTGTTTGCGCTCGGGGTGCCGGTGGTGCAGTAGGACCAGGCGGCCCAGCAGCAGAAGCAGACCCGGGTGCTTGGACATCTCCTGGTCATTGCCGGGCACGAAGGAGAGGCTGCGCACGATGTTGGACACGCAGACGCAGCGCCGCGCCAACGAGTCCTGCCAGTCGGCCAGCGTGCTGAGCGGCGTCTCGTCTTTGCTGTGCGGCTCGTCCTCCAGGATCTTCACGTTGCGCCGGCTCTGGAGCTCGGGGTTGATGCTGAACAGGTACTTGCCGTTCTCCTTCTGCTCCTCGGCGCCGCCTCGCACCGCCTCCTCCGTGACCGAGCCCGGCCGCGCCGACAGGACGTCGTCGATGGTGGCGGTCACCGGTGCGCACGCGGCCGGCGCCGTCTCCGCGACCTGGGACCCCGGGACCTCGGGGCCCGGGGTCTCCTGTCCCGGTCTGGTCTCCTTGGGTGGGCGCTTGTGAGCCTTGAGGTGCGCGACGCGGCTCTCGAAGTGCGTCTGGATGTGCTCGGTGATGTCGCCGCCGCCGACGCTCCAGTGGACCAGACCGCTGTCAAAGCTCTGCCGCTGGCCCAGCTTAGACGCGTGGCTGCCCTGGAAGGGGTTCTTCTTGCGCACCACCTTGATGGGGAGTTTGTCAAACTTACTCGCCTGCCTGGGCTTCTCCGCGTTGGGGTCCTGGGATGACCCTGAGGTAGCAGGTTCCTTGACCCTGGGCTTCTCCTCGTCTTCATCCTCATCTTTCCGAGACCTTTCCTCCTCCGCCGCCTCCTCTTCCTCCTTCACCTGCACCCTGGTGTCGTCCGGCACGTCGTCTTCATCCTCCTCCTCGTCCGTGTCGACGACCTCTCCTTCGGGCATCGGCACGTCGTCGTCCGAATCTTCCGCGGCGTTGGGGTCGAGGAGGGTGCGCTGGCCGGGGTCGCCGACTTCGTACTCCTTCAGGATGCCGAAGATCTCGATCAGGCACCTTCTGAAGTACTCTACCACCAGCTCCAGGAATCCAGGGAGCTGCCAAAGTGCAAAGTCAGACAAGTTGGCGTCAAAATGTTTTTTTGCCCGTTCATGGCCGTGTTCTCCAACCTTCACTGAATCTTCAATGTACTCGTACAGGAATCACCAGTTTATGGAACGTACCTGGCATAAGTTAAAAGTGGTGATGCTATTGTCGTCATAGAGTAAGATGTTGATGGTGTCCAAGGCCCAGGTGCTCTCCGCGAGTAACCCTGACTTTAGTGACATCATCACACGCCACGCTTCAGGCGTGCCTGTCAACACAACAGAAACAAAATAAGCCACAAACAAGTGACATTTTTCCATTTTGCATGGTTTTTATTGGGGGTTTGTTCCCGAGCGGGAAGAGTACGTCGCTGATGACGTACTCACAGTGCAATGGTTGGGAATCAAACCTCGAGCACTTCCTTTTATTTTCATTTCAGTAATTGTTTTGTAGCATTTTTTTTTATCGTTTATTTCCCTCTCTGTGTAAAGTTAAAACCTAACAGGGCTTAGATGAGCAATTAACTTAAGCGTTCGCCTATTTTGTATTGAAAGAACGAGCCAATCAGAACCACAAAAAAAAAAAGCTTATGGCGTCTTATTAAAAATACCGATAGTCGGGAGTTAGATTTGTGTACCGATGTCCTTCATGGTAAGCCGTCTTCGTGGCTTGAGGTGCGGCTGGGAGCATTCCACCGAGCCAGGAGGAAAGCCCACATCTCGCCGCATCATTGGCTGCTGCACGGGCGTCTGTCCAATGTGGGAGGCGGGCACCGGGGGTCCGGCTTTCTGCACTTTGATGCCCGGGTGCATGTAGGGGGACTTGCTCGGTGACGTCCTGCTCTCCATGGCCCGCGGCATGGGCGCCGGACTGGACACCTGAGGAATATGGTTCTGCGACGTCTGATAAGTCGACGGCAGGGGTCTCGTCATGGGCGGGCCGGAGCCGCCGGGTCCGAAGGGCGGCTGCCGCTGGTTGACGTGGCCGGGCCACGGGCCTTCGTGGTTCATGCGCTGATCCGACGACATCATCTCCTCGGAGCGGTTCATGCCGTGGTAGCCGGGGGCCTGGCCAGGCACAGGGGGCCCCTGGCGGTTGTGATAGTTGGGGTAGCCCATTTCGTTGCGGCCCTGCCACATGGGGCCCTGGGGACCGTCGGGACCCGAGGGCATGGGGCTCGCCATCATCTGCGGAGGCATCGGCGACTGGGAATTGGGCCCACCGGACGACGGTCCGCGGTCCCGGCCAAAGGGAAAGGGGAACTGGTTCTGAGGACCCGGGGGTCTCCGCTCCCCTCCGGGGTAGGCGTTGTACTGATTATACATGTCCTGCGGACCCTGGGGCCCTGATGATTGAGGTCCCGGTGGCTGCTGACCGCTGTAAGGGACGTTGTACATTTCCCCCTCATGGCGTTTGGCGGGGGGGCCATAGCTGCCATCTACGGGACGCTTGTAGTTCTGTCGAGAATCAGGCATCTTTTTTATAACCTTTAAACTTCCTGTCTTATGTTGAATCTTATTTACAATCTGAAAGTCCTTACCGGTTGCTGCTGTGCATACATTCCAGGTTGTTGGTTTGGATATGGGCCACCAGGGGGCGCTCCTTGACCAGGATACTGATTGGCATAAGAGTCGTGTCTACGGAGCCATACAAAAAAAGTCACTTTCATTGCACTTGGGATGAAATTGTGTACAGTTGACAAATAAATAGTTTTCAAATTTTAATCACTGTCAAATACCATATTTAGTATAACTTGTATTGCTGTGTGTGCAACACCTTTAAGAAAGTAATACAATTACGAAGTCTATAATTATTCGTTTTCAGATTTATTTGTAATTTTAAAAAAATCCCACAGTACAATAGTTAGGAATCACAGCTCTAGAACATACATTTGAAAAACAACATAAAACGTACATTCAAGTCTAAGTCATTACCGTTGCTGGGGCGGTCGGCTGGGCGAGTACATCCCCGCGTCGGCTCCGGAAGGCATCATGTTGGGCTGAGCTGCCCCGGGTCCCATGCTGCCGTCGGGGCCCATGCTTGACTCTTGCCTGGATGTTGAAATTAATGTATTTAATCCAGTGGATCAAATACAGAATTACCCAAAATAAATTCACAGTCCAACCAGTACCTGCGGTCATATCCATAAGGATATTGCTGCCTCTGGCCCATTGGCAGATTTCCCATGGGTCCCGGTGGGCCTCTGTTGTACTGTTCTCCCATCCCGCTGTTCGGGCCAGGTGGCATGAATTGTTCCCCAACTTAAGCACAAACACCCCTTTTGTTAGTTACCCCTTTTAGCATGTGATCAAACTCAGTTTGTTTGTCTATTCACCTTTCCTCATGCCGCCAAAAGGATCCTTGTTGGACTCGTAGGGACCCATCCGACCCATCATCTCGGGGCCACTCATTCCGGGCTGGTAGTTCTGAGAGTTGGGTGTCATGGCATTCCTTCTGGAAAACGCTGGGTCGCTGCTGTCGGCGAAGGGATCCTGCAAATTGACGCTACTCCTGCAAAGAAGAAAAAAAGGCATATGTATCAAAGTAACAAAATTTGTAGGCAAAAACAAAATTGTCAACTAGAGATGACATGTGTCCCCCCAAAGTCTGCATTCAAAATGGCCACACGCTTTTGCACTCGTCCGCAGCAGTTTGTTTACGTCAACAATGTGTGTATTTTGATCACGTCAAGCTGGTATTAAGGGGGCGTATCCAATAGAATAGGTTTACGCTGCACTCGTACTGGCAGAAAACTGATACGCAGCAGCAGATTTTTCTCCACATTTGAAAGAGGCCTGATACTTGATTCCCTGCGGTTTTTCAGTTCACGCTGCCATGATGCTTATCCCAATTGCGTCACTTGAGCCAACCCGCGTAAAACCAGCCTTGAGAAACGTGGTATTTCGGCCTGTATTGAGCTGTTTGCTGCAATAATGTCTCGTCCGAGTCGTACCTGGCACCAGGCATGGGAGGCATTTGTGTGTGTGGGGTGGAAGCCGGGGTGGGAGGCTTCAGTTCTCCCCCCTCTGCCATGGAACTACTGGTGGACTGAGGAGTCTGTGGGCCTTGGAGTGATCCAGAACCAGCTGCAAAAACAAGGACACACATTTAAAACTGCATTCATACAAAAACGGTCACATCCACTGCCAATCTGTTGGAAGTGGAAAAACAGCTTAACCTCTGACAATGACAAATAGCCAGCCGGGCTGTCAAGACGGTGACGCTCGCATCTGCGTATGATGCCCGCTGATAGATTGTGTTTGTGTGAGACACAGTATCGTGCTCCTGCTCAGGACTCAAGTCTGATGACTCACGGCTTCCCATTCATTAAATTGCGGGGCATACGCACACACACACACACACATGCACGCTGGGGTCACTGCCAGGTTACGCTTATTCACAATGTCTCACGTCACCATCACGCCTCTCTCGCACCAACTCCCCCTCCCCTCCCTCTCCCCCTCCCCCCGGCAGGGATTTCCCTTCTACGGGAGGAAAGGGGGGGGGGGAGTGGGGGGGGGGAGGCAGAGTCAGAGAAATTGTGTGACTTTTACACACTCGAGCGTCCCCCCACCACCACTCCCACCCCCCTCCTTCCCCCCACGCCTTTCCATTCATCATTTCTGGCTCAGTACTAATCTCCAGGGAGTGTTTCCTTTGTAGCCCTGGGCCAGGCACCAATCAGGCGGCGAATATGAAGCCCCCCCACCCCCACCCCACTCCCTTTCTTCATCGTAACCAGGACAAGCTGACAAGCACCCTGATGTACAGTAAACCCTCCCGCTATACTGTAGATTCCCAAGCAATCCTTTATGAGCTTTTAAAGTATATAGGCAGGTACGACTTTAGAGTTGGACACCTTCAATGTAGTACTACATTGTGCCACAACATGCCAGTTGGCACTGCGCTATACTGGAAAAAAATGCAGAGTAATTAAGAGCAAGAAGCAGAGACCTAAGCGGTCCCGACTTAGTGTAAACGCCAGCAATAGTCACTGTTTTCACAGAGCAAAGAGAATATTTGCCGGTGTGTTTGTATGTGTTGCTGCTCCATGTCGAAAAAGTACCAGTTGTTTGCAGTCCGTACCACATACTAAAACTAGCCTGTGTCGTTTGCCTGCATTGTACTAATGTTCTACACTGTGTAGTAGAAGAGAAGAAAAAGAAGAAAACTCTCATCGCGGCTGTTAGCTCTATTTTCTGCTGTGTCAAGGTCAGCCTGGTACACATTGCTCTTGTTTTGGTTCTCCATGTGGAGATGTCATTTTGCTGCTGCTCAGTACAAGGGCAGATCTATTTTAATGGTGATACATGGCTGCTGGCATTGAATTCGATTTGTATTTATTTTTTTTGCATATCTTTTACCCACGTCGGATTTGTTTTAGCACGTTAAGTACGTAAAAGATTAGTTGCATCCTTCAATTTTTCTGTGCAACCTTTGCAACGAAGCCTGCACACCACCGGTTTAGTACATACCAGGGCTGGGCGGCTGGATCTTAGGCTGGTTCTTTTTGGTGTCCGTATTGAAAAAGTCCGCGGGCGGCTCCTCGCCACGCTCGATCTTGCACTCGAAGGCGTACAAACACTGGATGTACTGCTTCTTGAGGGAACTGGCCGCGCTGCTCGACGTGCCCACGTTGAGGTTGGTGGCGAGCTCCCGCCATTTCTTGTTCTTGTTCACCTGGGTGGGTGACCGTGAGAAAGATGTGGTTCACGCAAGCAAAAACGCAAACGGCTAACGAAATCCCGGCATACCTGGGTGAGGCCTCCGATCTCTTTTACAGACACATAGAGTCGGAACAAGTCGAGAGGCTTGCGTCCAACGGCGGGGAGGTTGTTCATGCCCATGGCTTTCTCCTCGGTGAAGGCCAGGTAGCGGTCGACCCACATCTTCCTCTCAGGCTCCGGGCCGAGCTCATACAGGCGAGTGATCTTCTCGTTGGTGATAGTTGAAGAACTCGATTTCTGTGATGAATCAAATTGATGAATCAAATTAATAAAATATATATATATATTTTTTTTTAAAGACAAAGTGTCACTGCAACGATGCAAACGCCCACCTTTTTGGATTCCGTCTTCGGAGGCCCGTCCACTTTGTTGTTTATCTTCTGGGCTTGGTTAATTTTGTCCATGCCAAACTCTGAACCAGGAGCCATTCCTAAAATGGTAAACAAACAGAAGATTACAATCGCACCCAAGTAATCAGGCGGCTACGAAAGTGATTCCCAACCACTGCACCGCGGCACATGAGAGATCATCAATTGTGCTCTGGGAAATGATCCAATTTCCCTTCACACATTCACTGCCAGCCATTTTAGAGCATTTTACAGTATTTTGTGTTCTTTGTACAATATAAGCACAGAACCCAGCCAAACAAAGTCTAGAATCTCTTCAACTGAAAAAAACTGTTGAATTAACCTGTAACAATTCATACAACAGAATCATAGCTTTGTGTTCAACTAAACAGACCCAGATTCCAGAATAAGCAAGTACATTTGCGAGTAAATGAAGAACATATCATGACATTTATTTGGTGGTGCGCAATACGTAATTTGGCTTAATAAAGGTTGGGTAATGCATCATGTACTCACCGGGGGTGTTGTTGCCCATGTTTGCACCTATTGGATAAGGACCTGGACCTCCCTGGTTCATCATACCGTGCATGCTGTTCATGCCCGGGCCGTATGGAGATGCTGAACCCATCATGCCTTGGGACATGGGGTAGCCAGGTGGCCTGTTGAAGAGAATTGCATAGCTTAAAAAACTTCTGTACCATCTTTTTCAGGGTCAGGTTTCTATTTAGTAAAAACTCTGCTTTTGTTCTACCATTGTGGGAAAAAAATATAAAGCACCATTTTTATATTGAGTGACTCTAGCATTTGCCAAAATCATGATGACTGAATGTCTGGAGGCTGATCTGGCATCCTCGCTTGGGAAGGACGTGTTTCACTGATCCGCTCGCTCGCTCTCTCCCTCTCTCTACCTCCCTCCTCCTCTCTCCCTCTCTCTCAGATAAGTACTTGGTCTGCTGCCATGTACTCGAACTAAACACAGCACGTGGGAAAAGCTGATCATTTTTCATGGTCACAGAGCAAAGAAAGCGCACACATGCAGTCTTATTCAGCGGAAACATTTGTACTCCAAACGCAATGAGTCACATTTTGCCTTGTTGCACTGCACCCACCTGTTGTGTATGGAGTTGCTCGGTCCGTGGTGCATGGAGGGCCCGTCTTTCCTATTCATTCCCGGAGGCGGACACATCCCGGATACCACCTGAGGAGGTATGTTTCCGATGTTGGAGCCCATGCCAGGGCCGTAAGGCCTGGCGCCCATTTGGCCGGGGACCACTCTGCCCCCGGGGGGCATATTTCCGTAGGGCGCCCCGCTGCCCTGGCCGGGCATGGGGTTCATGGAGCCGCCCATGCCGGGGCCACTTGGGTAGTTGGCATTGGGCATCCCTGAGTAGCCGGGCGGCCTGGGATAACCTGGAAGTATATTTGACAGTAAAAAACTTTCGGAAGCAGGTTAAGTGGCCAAATGTGATTTATATGTATTATCAAGTGACCCATAACAACCATTATCACTCTGTTCATTACTTTTTTTGGTACAAAACGTTTTTGTATCGTACAGAGCTATATGGAGTTTTAAGGCAGAAAGCAGTTTGTAATGGACAGAACTGTTATCATTGTAACAAATACAGCGCAGCTTAACTTCTGTCGAGCAGACGCTGCACTAAACAAAACAAAATAAAAAATTAAAAAATTAAACGAAATTAAATAAATTAAAAAAATAACATTTGAGATGGGTGTCCGACCGTACGCTCATCAATCAGCGTATTTCATTAATGCTAGTCTTACACTGACAATGTATGAGGATATCCCATTTCCCCCCCCCCACTACCGATTCCATGAACCATATCTGAATTAAGCCACAACGGAGAAAATTTGTATCTTAAATTATGCAGTCAAAATCCAGCCTTATTCTTACTACCAAGCTACTTCACACAAACGCTCGACTTTGCCTTTATGACCACCTACTGTTTTCAAAGCTGAATTTTAAGTGGATGGACGTCTCAGTCGTGCTTCTTCAGACTATATCTGATCGGTCTCTGTGGTCCAGTTCTAAATTTACCTATGTGACTTTATCAGGCCCCGGTGGTCTGTTGCCATTACTCACTGGGATAACTTCTTCAAAGTTCACAGAAGCTGCCTTCCCGACTTCAAAGCAAAGTGATAATTTGATACGTACAGAAAAGTGAGAGGAAAATGGAAATCTGGGTTATCTGCATAATCGGTCAGTTATATCCTTAAGGAGGATTCCAGTCGATAATGCGCTATCTTCTCAGTGTTACCCTTTTAGTGAGGCCTCACCTTGAGGGCCGTACTGGCCCCCCTGAGGGCCGTAATTTCCCATGGAGTTGTTCTGGGGGTAGGGTCCCATTCCGCTATGCATCTGACCCCCCGAAGACTGGCGTGGAGATAAGGCAGAGCCAGGTTGTCCCGGGGACCCGTAAGGCGGCATCTGTGGGTTACGCATGTACACTGGAGGGCGAGAATTGGGAAGCTCTGTCATTAGGAGTCGTTGTAGATTAGAATGACCCCCAAAAATCCAAATAATTACCACCACACCCACCCCTGTCTGGGCCCATGGCCGACTGGTTCATGGAAGAGTGCATGATGCCGTCTGACTGGACACTGGGCGGCCGAGGAGGCATCTGATTACCTGTAAGCACACGCAAAATTTGATAAACATTAAATGAGCGTTAGAATAATGATACACAGCGATTTCCAAATAAAAAGACATCAAATGTAACCCTGCCACTGACACAGTGGCTGCTGTTTGGATGGTTTACAAGCATTGTGATAGTAGATGGAGACTTAATGTTCCCCCATCTGGCAAGTCGCTTCATGAATTACAAATGAGAGCGCTCGTGTTTTGGAGTGTGCCAGCATTCACTTTGGACTCCAAAATATATCATGCTTTCATGCAGCATCTGACGCTGTGTCAACTCCTCAGTGAAAATGCATTTGGAATTAGTCAGAGTGGTTGTTTTTTGTTTACGGTGCTTAGTCAGGCAGATCAAAATTGCTTCAATTTCTCGCTGTCTTTAAGTACTATTCAAATATGTTGACATTTTTATTTACCTGGCACAGCAGCAGGGGACAGAGGGCCGGTGCGAGAGGGCGTGACGCTGGCGGGGGAGCCCACGGGCGACGGCGACGGCCCGCGTATACCCGACAGGTGGGGCGATGTGTGCGGCGAGAAAGGCGACTGGGCGGGGTTGCTCTGCTCCCCCTGGCTGCTGGACACACCTGAGGTGCTGACACCTGGGCTCAGGGCGCCCTCCGTGCCGGTGGGAAGGTCGTCAATGGAGCCTGACAGATCCTAGAAGAGACACACGGACGTCAGGTATGATTAGAACACCTCGCTCGAATAAATGCTCCCTCTTCTCCGTCAGGATGAAAAGTGTGTACAGTCAAACATAAGAAGTGAGGCTCACGATTAGAAGCATAAGAAAAATGCAGTCATCCTTAGCATAGTTGTGGTTCACTACTCATAAATTCACCTATTTGCCTTCTTTTTCTTCTGTGGAAACTTTCACAATCTATTTGCTGGGGGGGAAAACACGTAAATGGTTTTGGTGTTCTCTCTAAAACTTCATACCACAATAAAAAAAAAAATTGTCAAAAGGGGCAGTTGCGCCGATGTGGCATTGTTAAGAGTCTTCCCGGCCCGAAGCACAAAGGCCAGCGACAATCATGTTCGTGTGAAGGTGAATGTTTACACGCCAGCTGCTCACGTGGAGCCCATGTGCTTCCTCAGAAATGCAAACTCATCTGCCAGTCACGTCGGAGGAAGCGGGGAGGGAGGGCGGGGAGGAGGGGGGGAGGGAAAAGCATTGCCTGGAAGGTGGCCAACAATTCCCATAGAAATCTCACACACTCGCAAGGCTGGCTGCGGCCCCTGAAGCCGGCGGTTTTTGCACTTGAAACGGTGCCCGTTGCTATTTTTGGGATGTGACCTGATGGAGGAACCACAGAGGGAGCGACAGGAGGAGAGTGCTGATTCACAATTCAGCCGTCCAAACCTCCCCCCGCCCCCCCCCCCAACCCCACCCCAGACTGCCTGCACAAGCCAAGGCCTCTCTGACCTGCACGGGTGAAGCATATGACGCACAGCAGGCAGGGCAATTATGTTGGATAATTCCACGCAGAATTGGAAAAGCTCACAGATTTTCGCAACATGTTCCTTAAACTCTCAAACTTTTTGGGTCCAGGCAAGAATTTTTTTCCAAAGACTCCTCATAATTCTAAACGGCAATTAAACATAACTAGGGATGCAATGATTAATTGAATAACTTAAATAAAAATAAAAAAAACATCACAATCATATCAGAGCTTTTAATTGGCCCAAAGCTAAGTTATGAAGTGATTGCTTCATTATGTTTGTTTTACTGGCACGCCAGTCTCTATATGTAGGTACGCACTTTTAAGTTATTCTACATGATTTATTGCAAATATTTTTGCGGACCTACAGGCTATGGCCCACTTACCCCCAGATTGAGAACCATTGCCTTTAACAACCAAGGTTGTAGCTACCATTATTGCTGGATGACATTTAACCTTGCTGCCCCCCCCTCACCAACACCCACCCAAGTTCCACTGAGACCTCACAAGACCCGTTGTGTGTCTGCCGGCCAGCACAATGACCACCTTGGTAGCCGCAAATCCACAAAAGAGTCCTTCCATTGTAAAGAAAAAACACCCCGACATCCATCTCCATTGCTCGGCCCGCCCGAGACCCCGAGGCGAAAAGGGTCGAGGGTCAATTTGTGTCGCTACTTCTCAGGGGCAAAGGGGAGTCAGGCCTGTTGGTAGGGGGGTCGGTGAAAACGGCTGGCACACTTCAGTCAGACGACAAGCAAGAGACAAGGTAGAAAGTTGGAACTGGATTTGAGGCAGGAGTAATCAAACAAAGAAGCTCCCATTACCATAGAGAAAAGGCAACACATTGCCTCTGTTAATATGCTCATTTCAATAAGGACTAGCAGCTGATCTCCGACTAAATTAGGCAAGGAACACATTCAGCTAGTCATGTCCGTTGTGTTCTTTAAAGCTGCCATTTCCACAATGGAAAAGCAGTTGTTTTTTGAGGCCAAAACAAATGATTTCAGTCGCATTCTAATTTCACAAAGTAAAAGCAGCTGATCTCAGTCTATTGTAAATTCGGCTAGTCATGTCTGTTTCGTTAGCTGCCATTTCCACAGAGGAAAACCAGTTAATGTTTTTGGAGGACAATAACAAATATACTCTGCTATCATGTCAAATTAATTCACTAAGGAAAAGCAGCTGATCTCAGTCTATTGCAAATTCAGCTAGTCATGTTTCTTTTGTTAGGTGCCATTTTCCAAGCGAGCTTAGAATAAAAACAATAGCTTGACTAGTCATGTCTGCTCTATTAGCTGGCGATTCTGGAGAGGAAAAGCAACCAATTTCCAGTTTTCTTTTCTAACAACAAATGAGATCAACTAGTCGTGTCTTTACTTTAGTCCGTTAACTCCACTAAGAAAAAGCAACTGATCTATGTTTCCCTTCTCTCTAAAAAGCAATGAATAAATAAGCTTTAAAAAAGGAAAAACAAACAATGTTTGTGTTTGGTAACACAACAACAAACGAGATCTACTAGTTTCATACAAGTTGTACTAGTCATGACTGACAATTTCACAAAGGGACTAGTCATCAACAAATCAGCTCGACCAGTCGTGGCTTTTCCATTACATGCCAGTTACACAAGGAACAGCGAATCATTTCCCTCATTTTCCAGCTCCACTGGTCATGTCTGTTCCATTAATTGAAAATTCCACTAAGAAAAAGCAATTGATCACCATTTTCTTGATGTTTTTGGATGCCAACAACAGATCGAGGTACCAAGTCAAGGTACCACTGTACTTAAAAACAAGTCTTCTTGTGTCCCTTTAAAATTAAGTAAACACCTGATAAGTGACAGCATTGGCTCCAGAGTCCCAATCGGTGCAAGCGTAGTACACACCAACCCACACTGGAACACGCAAACGCTCCTTTCCACACCCCCACTGTGCAGCCATCGATTTTCCCCGGCTCAATACTGCACGCACGCACACACAGCGGCCAGTTCTGCTGACTGCACAGGCCCGGACAGCGAGGAGCAGAGGAGGGAGCAGTGCGCTAGTGGTGGTGGGGAGGGGAGGGGGGCTTATTGGCGGCGATAGTAATGCTGCCGTGGCTGTGATATTCAACAGTCTTAATTAGAACGGAAAAGACAGCGAAGATCAGAGCGCAGTGGAGGTGGAAGAGTAGAGCGATGGCAAGGTTGCCATACAAACACAAGTTAGTCAGATAATGATATTGTGACAAATGTAAAAAATAAATAAATGAAATGCACACAAAGACAATTAAATGCTATTGTTATGACATTGTGAAAAGTGCAGAAAGGACACCCCAGAAAGGACAAATCCGCAGCTCTTTCCCGCAGAGCTTCAAGCTTGCCTCTGTGGCAGCCATTTTGTGCTTCCCCAGCTCTGCCTAACATGGAACTTCACAAGGGGAACACGACAAACTGCAGCTTGCTCGTGATGGTTGAAGCTAGGGAGGGAATGTGATATTTTATTTAGATTTAGAATACAAACGAGTTGGAGAAATTAATTTTAAGGACAATTTTTTTGTGGGGGGGGGGGGGTTGAAAAATGCAATTATCGTTGTATGGACGCAGGCCAATTCCCGTGTTCTCCACATCTCCTGAGTCATGCGCGCTCTCCTCTGCTTGTCTTAATGTATTCCATTTGCAGATTACTTCACTGAGTCAGTCAAGCCCGACCACAGCCATTAGTCTGCCAAGCCAGCCGCGCTCTCCTTTTTTCTTTCTTTTTCTTTTTTTGAAAGGGCCTGCGAGTGGGAGCAGAGAGTAAGCGGCCTTGAGATAATGACACATATCTGGAATGTGTGACACAGACCAGTCGTGGAACTAGATCTGGCGCTAAGAAGCCCAGCGTGACCTGGTCAAAGTTCACCTGTCAGTCAAACAGTCTACCACCTAGGCCTGGAAAAAAAAAACCTGCTTCATGTGCTTAAGAGGGAATGGGGTATGGCTTGAATCTCCACGGCTGCCATGGTTACCGCGATCCACGTGCTTGACACATTAGGGCCGACACAGCCCCTCGCCTCCCCCTCCCCCCGCTGGCTGGCTGGCTGGCTGCTGCCATCTCTGTCTGTCTTGTCGCTCACTCTCGGGCCCTCCCTGTGTGCTTGCCAGGGTCACTGCACAGTCAAGCTACTACAAAAGGAGCTGAAGAAGAAGCCTGGAGGAGGCCCGTTATTGGAATGGGAGATACCTCAAAAGGCGCCACTTATTCAATCACACACTCGGCCGAGCCTTTGCAACCAGGGTGGACCAAACCGGTGAACCTCAAACCCTTCACACAGCTGTTTGTTTGTCACGCACTCTGACGCTGCAATTAGCACTTCAGACAGCCATTTTCTTTTATATTTCAGCTTCTGTGGCTGCTAATGACACAATATCAATAAGATCACAATAAAAGCCAGTTGCTGGAGTGTCTGTCGCTCCCGATAGATGACAGATCATCTCCGGCGTGTGAACAATGTCACCACAAAACGTGGGACAGTAAACCAGACCTTCCCGGGCTGCCGAAGCTTCGGTAGAGGCCCGATTCAGCCCGGGCGCGAGGTTTTGCAGGGCTGAGCTCAACCATAAGGGGGCACTCCCATTCCACTGTGAGGGAAAGAAGTGGTGGTAAAAGGAGGAGAAGCAAGGCAAGGCAAGGCAAGGCCCCTGCCTCATGCAGCAAGAAGCAGCCATTACAGGGTATTCACATCCAACACAGGCAGATTGGACACTCGGCACTCCTCGTACCTATATGGGCCGTCAAATAGGTGCCTCGCAATCCTTGGGGGTAAAAAAAAAAAGACCAAAGGGGATGAAACAATGAAAACACACAAACAGATGTAGGTTACAACCACACAAGAGCTTCTTCCCCAGAGGTCGTCACCATTACACCACAACTTCATCACCGTCAGCCACGTGGGCAGAATTATATAGATGGAAAAGCATGAATAGGCAAAAGTTTGGGGAAGAACATTTAAAATGGGTCTTTTTTTTCCCCAGGTGAGAATTGGGATCAAAAGGTAAGGAGTTACTTTTTAAATGCTCCACATTAGCCTAATTGGAGTTCTCCGTGGGAGGAACAATAAAGGTGGGACAAACACTGCAGCAGTCTGTGTGTCGCCCGACGGAAAGAGGTGGGAGGGAGTTTGTGTGTGTGTGTGTGAATGAGGGGGTTCTGATTGCAGTGAATAATGTGGAGATGGTGTGTGTGTGTTGGGGGGCCTTTTGTGGTGATTACAATAGTAACGGGGAGTCCCAGAGCCGAGCACAGATGCCCCAGCGAGGCAGGCAGCTGCCCAGCCTTCGTTGAGGGCTTCTGGCCTTCAGAGAGCTGAGGGATGGAAGGGCCTCAGGGAGATGTGGACAGGGAGGGGTGGTGATTGGGGGCTACATCCAGTCTGCCTGCTTTACAGAGAGGCGTCACCCCCTCCCCTCTGTGCTGTCACACATTCCGGGTGTCTAGAGGGCGCTGCAAATATCGCCTAATATCTAGCAGGGGGATGGTGGGGGATTGTATAGCGAGGGTTTATTTGGCGGAGTGAGGGGTAATTTCATTGTGGGGACCCTCTCATCCATCCAGGCGAGTTCCGGGAGGGGGGGAGAGAGCCGGTAGAACGCCGAGGGGACAGACAGACAGTGCTGCAGTCAGCCACAGTCTTTGTGCTGCAAAACTAGCTCAGCCTAGCACAAATGGAGGCAGAGGGGAGGGGCGCGGGAGAGTGTGTGAGAGTGAGCAGCAAAGAAGGGAGGCAGTGGGGTGGGGGGTTGTTCTGTGTGCAAGCTCACACTAGAGCGCAAACAGAGCGCACTCGCTCACCGCCAACAAACCAGTTCACCCGAGCGAGTAAAAAAGCAAAACAACACACTTTGTCAGCACATTGAATTTTCTCGAGTACATTAATTAAAAATCACACAGAGGAGGGGATAGAATGAGAGGAGAGGACGAGTAGGGGAGGGAGGGAATGAGCGAGAGGCGCCCGGGAATCTGAATAATACAAGTCGACACAGGAAGCGAGGGCCCCAGAATAGCAACAGGAAACCGGCCCCGCACTCTGAATAAGCCAGCGTCCCAGCCTCGCAAAACAAGGCTGTGCTGCACAGCGTTATGAAAGCTGATTTACTGAAGGAGGGAGCCAACGAGAAAGAGGAGGAGGAGGAGGAGAAGTGGGGGGAGGCAGAGGCAGAGGCAGGCAAGGCAAGGAGAAAACAAGAATTTAGAGAGCGGGACGAGAGAGGCATAAACACAAAGCTGAAAAGAAGGGAGAGAAATGAAGCAAAAATACTAAAGTGCAATATTGGAAGAGGAAGAAAAAGAAAGCAGGGAGGGGGTTGGGCTGGCTAGGAGAGAGAGAGAGAGAGGGAAAGAGGGAGGGGGGGGGGGGGGGGAAGTGGGCCGGCCTTGTCAGGCTGATTGCTCCAGAGCTATGTCGCAAAAACAAGCTTAGCTGCCGCAGGAGCGCCGAGCTGGGCTGGGCTGAGCAGGGAACGGAAGGCTTTGTAGGAGGGGAGAGCAGGCCTTGATCAGGGCCAGACTGGAAGATCCACAATCAGCAGTCTTGCCTTATTAAAGATGGTTTGGTGAGAGGGGCTGGTTTTTTCCCTCATGCGGGGTGGTCCCAGAGCTTTGGTAATACACTGGATGTGAGTGAAATCTTTGCTCAAGGGTGGAGGGGAATTCTGGCACAGTGAAAGACGAGGAGACTGCAGGCTAAACTAACAAGTCCAGATAAGAAATTTAAAAAAGAAACAAGCGGGTTAGGTTACAGTTACGATGGTTCATAACGGTAGCGCTACATGAAAAAAAGTTCCTCACAAGTCAAAAAATCACCAGTTTTTGGTTTTTTTAAAGGACGCAATTTGCATATCAGGCCCGGAGCTGGCAATAGCAAGGACCAAATGCACCTGAATTAAACAGTCTTAAATAGTGTTTGTCAGCGTATATGACAATGACAAATTGGGTAATTAATGGTAACTGGACAGAGTACGAGGGCAACTGTACACCGACAATCACGGTTCAGTACGTACCTAAGTTTAACGGTCACAGTTTGGTTCCCATTCTGTACAGTAAAGGAATTCGATGTAAAACTGCTAATCTTGTTTAAATGGTAAAATATTTTTTGACATTTAAAATAAAAAAAAAACCTAAACTAAACTAAATTATGCAATTAAACAAAATGTATAAAAATATTAAACTTAATATAAAACATTTAAGTATTTTTTATCTAACGTACAGCACCAAAAATGTATCGTTATTTCAAATGCACGGCCAAAAGGAGATTGTTAGCCACGAGCCAGAAGCTGAGCTGCATCACATTTGCTGACCCTACCTAATATGTTCATTGTGGAAACTCTGTACACATCTGTACCGTTCCCAATAGATGTACCATCCTTGAACAGTATAGCCGTTAATACAGCTGCTACGCTGCAGTGCCTTGGTCCACCATTAATGTTTTTAATTGACGCACTTACATATTCCGTTTTTAACATTTTGAGGAAAACTGAAACATGATAATTTCTAAAAACACAAAACAAAAAAACTTCCACCTTGAGTGTGATTTTCCAGTATTCGCGGCTTTGAGGTTTCAAAGACGCTGCTGACAATTTTTCTATCCTCAGCCTTATCCTTGGCCTTATTTTGGTGAAAGGCGAGAGAACCCAATACACGAGTGCGGTGGGGGAAGATGATGGGAGGCAAAGTAAAACAAGCTCAAAGTGTGTGACTAACATGTGACCTTACTCTCAAAGTCTCAAGCACATTCAGACACATCAAAAAGACGAGTCGCACAGTTAGTGGGCGGTCTTTGGCGGGATTACACCAACAGTGGAGAAAGGTCGCACAAAAGACCTGTGAGAGGACAACGGGGAGATTAAATAGGGGGGGAGGATGCGGGGGTCCCGCTCTCGTACGTAGGTCGACATGGAGAGGAAGTGTCACTTCCAGGGGGAATCAAAGTTGTAGCTGCAGAGATTTCCAAGACTTTAAAAGTCCTGGAAACAGGTGCTATGGCGCTGATCCTAAATGTCATACAAGCCCACTAGATCACATCTGTCATAAGAAAAAAAAACAAAATTTTGGCTTTCATATGGAGAACAAGAACAAGTCAAGTAAACTTAATTTAAAAATTCTGTTGGCTTCGACTGCAGTTAGGCAGTTAATGCTCAACAGTCAACCGCGTGCGTCCTGGAGCCGGGGGCAGAAAACAAACCAGAAACTGGTTCAACTTGCTCAGCTGGTTGGTTGTCTGCTGCAGCCTGATTTGCTTTTCTTTTGCCGTACGACACACATGCACACAATCTCCCAACTTCTGCCCCACAGCTGCCTCGCTCCCTGCACTTTTTGCAGGTGTGAATACCCACACCTGAAACGTCAGGCACCTGGCTCCCATTGACAAGGGGTGAGGTGATGTCTCGTAAAACAAATGCCGCAAAGACACTGTGGGGATTCGATTTTTTTCTAATCCAGATGTAATTAGAGTACACATTATGGATGTACATAATTGATTCATCATTAAGAACACAGTCGATTGTGTGGAACTGTTTAATCATGTCTTGAAAATTGAGTGCATAACTTGGTACCGTTAATTCACTCTGTTAGTTTGCCGATTTAAGGGCACCAACATGACGTCAACTGTTGGAAGTTGAGCTACGTCAAGACACCGATCAATGAAACTCTTGACACCCAACCACGAGTTCAGAACAGTGAGAGAGGACGGAATAAAATAATCCAATCAAAAAAATCCCAAAACAGTACAGACGTGATAGATTAATAATCCAAAGCATTTTTGTACTTCTATGTTGATTTTAGTGGCAGCACGGTGGCGTATTGGTTCGCACATCTGCCCAACAGGAGTCTTAATAATTGTACATAGGTGTGAGGGTGTTTGTTTTTGTGCCCAGCGATTGACTCGCAATCAGTCCTGGATGTACCCGGAACAGCTCGGCTAAGCTCCAGATCGCCGACTCATATGGAGGACATGCGCTATGGAAAATGATGGATGAAAACCTCATAATATGATAGTCATGACCAAAATGATCACGTGAACAGCAAACTATGAACAATAGGATAAAAGCAGGATGCAATCTGACTATCTTTCTACTGTACTGTCCCAACAGTTCTGTTCCAAACATTAAAGGCGCACCTGATCTCAACACTTGAATTTTGACACAGGCTGTCAGGCTCTTTTAATGTGGTCTAATCTGTATACAGAGTCATGTGCTCCAACACGCCGAGGCAAGCAGATTAATGTCTCGCAGCCAATCAACGAGCACAGATAGGGAATCCCCAATAAGACTGCCGGAGGGAGGGGGGAAGAAAGGGAAAAAAAGAGAAAAAGTAAAAATAGCCCAAGCGTGGCCGGTTCAGCCAATGGTTAGAGCCCGCAGAGATGTATAAATAAATAAAGGAGAGAGAAAATAAACAGGAGGGTAACACATCCTGAGGGCATCCCTTATTGGCGAAGACAGCCTTCCTTATCATTCCTCCTTCGCTCCCGGCAGCTCCCACGCCGACGGATCGCTCGCACCATTTGAAGTCATTTACTCACTCACCCCTCAATCCCGCATCTTCTCCCCCCACCCCCACCCTCGTCCGTTCGTTCGTCGCCTCGCTGACGTTTTCTCTCTCACTTTCATTGTCTCTCATTAATGATCTCATTACTCACTCGCCTTTCCCCAGGCCCGGGAACGAGGTTAGCTGCAGAGAGTGGCCTATAAACACAGCCGACGTGATAAAAAAAAAAAAAAAAAAAAAAAAACTATAACGTGGCGCTTTGTCGCGTGTGGCGCTGCGCCAACACTTAATGTGTCCGCCGACAATGAAGAGTCTTGTCACTCAAATGAGATCTTACGTAGTACCTGGACTGATAGTAACAAGACACTAATGTGTCACATGGGGATCGACACCGACAAAAATGTACAAAGAAGTTGATCTCTTGTAAGACTCAAGTTTGGCTTCAATTTCTGAAGTCCATTTTACCTTGAGATCTGCTCTGTTGTCAGTCAACATTATTTAGTAAATTATGATCCTCAGTCGTGGCTTGGACATCTTTGTCGACCCCGGCAAACGCTTTCATTGTAAATAGTGAAGATTACGATTGACCTTAAATCGTTTTCAGAGCAGCAATCATTTGGGGGGGTGGGGGTGAAAAATATCACTCTTCACCCATCACACAAAGGACTCACCGGCAAACTGGACGGCCGGCCTTGCATGCTGTCTTCTTGACTGCTTTTGTTGGAAGGCATGGGCTGGTTGGAAGGAGGCGCGCTGGACTGGGAGCTAAAGGAATCTTGGGACAGTTCCTGGTCCATGAACACAACAATTCACATCAGGCAAGTTTTTCTTAAATCAATTTAAATGTGTTTAAAGTTTCAGGGTGGGGTTATACATAACAATTTTTGTTTTTGTTTTTTTAAATGGCCTCTATAATCATGGATTTTAACTAATAACAGGTGGGTCTGGAATATATCCCCCTCCATAGATAAATAATTCAAGAATCTGTTGTAACAGATGGGTGTGTGAATGGGAGTGGTGCTATAGACGCGTGCCGTGCCGATACCTGGGGAGGTGGTGGGAACCTCTGATATGGCGACTGCTGCTGCTGTAGTGGTGGCTGCTGCGGCAGTGGTGGTGTCTGAGAGTATGGTGATGCTTGACTTTGTTGGCCATGACTTGGTGGTGGTTGGGATTGAGGAGGTTGACTTCCTGGTTGCTGCTGTGGTGGTTGTTGTTGTTGTGTTGGCGGTTGCGGTGGGGTGGCTTGCTGCTGCTGCTGCGGTGGTGTTTGCTGCTGCGGTGGTGTAGGCTGGCCTGGTGCAGAAGCTTGAGGGTAGACAGGCTGGCCTTGAGAGCCTTGCTGGTTCTGAGGACCAGGACCTTGCTGCTGCTGTTGGCTCGGCTGTTGCTGGGGCGATACGTAGGGCGACTGGCTGGCCGGAGGGCCGTGGGGACCTTGGGATTGGGAGTAAGGGGGCCCGGGTTGCCCGTGTTGGCCAGGCGGTTGTGAAGGGTGCCCTTGCTGGGGAAAGGGAGCTCCAGAGCTACTCTGGGGTTGGCTGGGGTAAGGTGTCTGCTGCTGGCCCGGGTGAGGAGGGCCACCGTGTTGACCGTAGTACCCCTGACCCTGCTGCCCATAGCCTCCTGGCCCCTGTTGTCCATAGGCAGTCATCTATAGTGGGAGGAAGGAGGAAGGTGAAACCGTTGTAATTCATCTTCTAGGCAAAACAGTCGAGGTTAAAAAGCTCTTTCACAAAAAGATCCTCATGAAATGTAGAGCCAACCTTTTTTATGTTACAAATTAGAGGTTGACTACTCTGCATTGACGTTCAAAGTCAACTAATCTCTAATCACGTCTTTTTGGTATCTTAATTGATCAAATTAGACAGGACTTTCGTTTCTGTGCCGGTCTGTCGAAATATGTATTTACGTGAAACCGATCACTGAAAACATAGCAATTAAAAAAAAAATCTCTAGTTGTTCAACCGCTACCTTACACACAGGCCAAGTCACACCCCTGACACATATGATGATAAAAGTTTGTGAGATGGACTTGGTACCCGCCCCATTCCACGCCGATGCCATTTATACAGTAACAGAAAAAAGGTAGTAAAAAAACAGTTTTTACAGGCCGTGTAAAAGGGGCTAAAGATTACACGACACAGCAGAATTGTCTGTGCAACCCTTTTTGCAGGTGAAATGTTCCGGCAGTATTACTGTATTCACTACCAGACATTACTTTTCTTAAAGTTAAAATCAAATGCCCCAATAGAAAAAGTAACCACCTTGATTTTGTTCTTCCTGTTGCAAATCAAGGTGGCTCTTTATCAGATTAAAAGGAGAAATTTATCAACCTGGTTGTTAAAAAAGATGTACTCCTCATTGCTGAGTCAACAGTACGTGCAAATCTCCAACAAGGCGCTTCAAAATTACAGTGACGCAAAAAAACAACATTTTTAACATCATCCGCTTGAACTTCAATACAAAGCTTTCCTTGTGCACAACTTAAATTCAATGTGATGGAGCCAGTGTCAAAAGAAGACTTGACCTTGTGAGGAACCGCAAATAAAAAATGAAGAAGACGACAAGCATGTGACGCTTTGGAGAGGTTCTCAAATAAATGCTCAACAAAGTTGATCAAAACCTGACACACATTAAAACGCCATCAAGTACTGTACATGCCTCGAACACAAAAGGGCATAAAGAGACTTTTTTTTTTTATGTCTGGAGGGCACTTGTGGAATCTACAGTCAGACACCAGGCAGGCGAGTACGACAATCATTACACACACAATAGGCATAAAAACCACAAAGTGGAATGGAGGGAAAAAAAGTTTTGACTCTGCAGGATTCATGAATGCATTTCACTGCCTTGCTGGGAGAGTTCATTAGAGGTCTTGTTCGGCACAAACTTGCTTTCAATTGTATGACAAGAAAGCAAGCCGCACACATGAAAAAAAAACCATGGATTTCCCCAGCTTTTCCTCTGAACATAAAAATAAACCAAACTGAAATATTGAGGGGCAGCTGTTGGAGCCATTAAGGCTCCTGGTAAAAAAATTGCCTCTCTCACTTTTCCTAATGGCTTCTCTTTCTGCTGATGCAGCGAGCAACTATTATTTCCAGAGACGCCAAACCTACCGATTTCCTGGAATGCCCGTGATGTGTAAATTCTCTCTGATTTCAGAATAACAATGCCGCCCTTCTTTATCCGTGTGTTTGTCACCAATTTCTTGCTCCTGGGCATTCCGGGAAAAAATTGGTTTGCATCTCTGTGTTACAAGAAACATTCTTCACTAAGTATAAAGAGTATTTCGTAACTACAGATTTTGCTTTGGATGGAGACAGCATAGCATCGTCTTGTGGTCATTTCGGCTTTTTAAAGCCAATATCCAGCTACGGAATTGCAGCCAATCGATAAGTACTGACCTGCTGTCCATACTGCATGCCGCCGATTGAGCCTGGTGTTCGACCTTGCATCCCCATCGGATATCTTTGGGGGCCCGGAGGTCCATAGCCCTGCCCTGGATAGGAGCTTGTTTGCTGGGGTCCAGGTCCTGTGGGAGGTCCTTGCTGCTGCTGCTGCTGTTGTTGTTGTTGTTGTTGCTGCTGCTGCTGCTGCTGCTGTTGCTGGGAATAAGGGTTGGGTCCTCCGTATGGTTGGCCACGCATCTTCCCTACCTGGTCCATGGGGCTTACAGGCTAGAGGACACACAGGAAGAAACACAATGAATAAAGGAGTTTAAAGGTGTATTGTGCCGTTTAAAAAGGTAATGTTAAAGCCTTTTCTACATCATGCATGCTCCATCAATGCCCAGATGAGTACGAAGAGCCCTGACTGTTTTACTCTGACTGCATCTATCAGCTTTTATCTTCCCTACATAGTAGAGTGTAAGGACTGCAGACCCTGCACACTCCACAGTTTCACTCCATTTGAAGTCATGTCTTCGTTTGTCAACTGTGGCTGCCGCTTTAAGATCGTGCACGTACTCGCACACGCACTATGAACAAACCTAACACAGATGCTGCAATTACGCTTTGGGCCAGAGGTGGCAGTGACGAGTAAAAAAAGTGACAAACTGTACAAAGATCCTTTAAACATGAGAAGATTTTTTTTTTTAAGGTTTCAACGTCCTGACTTGTCAAAACAGAAGCACAGTAGACTAGTGGTTAGTAAGTCTGAATACTCTAAATTGTCCATAGATTGGAATGTGAGAGTGAATGGTTGTCTACGGTGTATGTACGTCCCCTGTGATTGGCTGGCGACCAGTCCAGGGTGTGTCCTGCCTCTCACCCATAGTCCGGGATAGGCTCCCGCTTACCCATGACACTAATAAGGACAAGCTCTATGGGAAATGGATGGATGGACTTGTCAAGACATTTAGACGCAATTGAAAAGGCATTTGCAAATATCCTCTCAAGGCGTAGAGGGAGGACAAAAAGTGGATTTACTCTCCAACTAGAAAAGGAAAAAATTGGCCACGAATGAATGAACGGGGCCTACTATAACTGCCAGGAGCCTTTTCCTGCCCAGGCTCATTGTGCCAGTGGGTGGATTCTGTTACAGACGAAAACGTCGGGGAGGAGTCGCGTAGAGTTATGCGTGAGGAAGCATGAGTGTCTGTGGCGGCTGGACGTGGGCCCGCCGCTCAGCTGGAGACGCGTCAGGATGGTGTCTGGACCCTGGAAGATCCACATGGTCCAAAGCCTCTCCGGGAAGGAAGGAGGGAGGGGTTGTAGTGTAATGTAGAAGTAGTGCCGGCTGTCAGCAGCTCGGTCCAAGGTCATAAAAACAGATGATGTCGAGGGAATCCCTCCACGTGACGCAAACGTAAATAATTAAAACCTGGAATTCCGCCGAGATCTCCTGAAAGTAGCCATTTTCTTGATTTGTGGTCAGAAATTCACAACAGGGACGCCGTCTCCGTGACCGAACCAGAAACGTACGGGCCACAATGGCGGCTTTGAAGAAGCAACACCTCCTGCCCCGCTGACCCCGGGCAGCAGACACAAAGCTTTCATTGCTTCCCACGGTTATTAATCTGTGTGTGTGTTTTTCCTCTCCCCCTCCCAAAACCTCTTTTCCTTGGTTAAGGGAGACAACCACCAGGGCTATTTATAGCCCGTCAGACAGAAAGGGCAGTCTGCCGAAAATGTAACAGGTCCCAGCTGCACTGCTGTTTGAACCTGGGCCAGGCCTTGCGCTTCCTGGTCTTTAATAAAGCAGCAGGCTTTGGCATTCTATGAATGACAGTGTTGCAGCCGGAGGGGGGGAGGTCTGGAGGGGGCTCGCCACGGTAGGAGGTGGTCCGAATGAATGTGTGCGCTGGAAGGTGCGTAGGCGTGGAAAAATCAACAGGCCGCCAGAGTGGTCAAGCAACATTATCCAAGATAACCAATTCCACTTCGGGTTTTCTGGCTAGCCTCCCCCAGGCCACGCTCCCCTGAGCTCCTCCAGGTTCAGGAGCATGGATAAGTGTTGCGTGGAGGGGAAGAGGGGGGGGGGGTGTTACTACTCTCCTTTGGGTCATTACCAACTGCACCGTGGGGGGATGAGGTAACAAGCCTCGGTAGACACACTCCTGTGACCTCTAATGCACTTTTAACCCCGGTCTGCAAGGAAGTACACATACACCCCCCCCCCCGACCACCACTACCCTGATGTGACATGAGGCCTTGACGGACAACATCTTGGGCTGAAGATGGCAGGTGGCGACTGATGCACTACGGTGAGATGGAATGGAATGGGATGGCCACTTCCTTTTAGGAAGCTTGACAGCTCAGCACAAAGCGAGAGCTGGAAAGTACAGCTCAACTATAATCAGCGTTTCCAGCTTCCCAAGCCAAATGGAGAGTCGTTGCTGACACTGAACCGCCACTCAACTCTCTCTTATGACTCTATGAACAGCTACTCAAAAGCTGCATGCGTGTGCTTGTGTGGACACAATTCCACAATATTCCACTGCACATCCCAGCAGACCAGTGTTAGAAAATACCAATAGCAAGCAGTCTCGAAGAAGAAAACTGAGGTGACAAATTTGATGCTTATTCAAATTAGCATTGTTCGGCCTTGGCGGACGTACCCGCACCTCTTAGTTTCATCTATATAAGGCTGTCAGAATTGCTTGACTGACTGTTCGTGGGGCACTTAAATCCTACGGGCGCCATTAATCGTAATATATGAAGACAAGTTCTTCTCCCTAGTTTACACATTGAATCATGTTCAGGCCGGTAGATAACAGCGACCAGGTTCACTACTCGGGCCTTCATTGATCTGTTTATTAGCAATTATTTTTCTTCCTGTTCATGTTACTTAAGTCATTGACACAGCATTACCTAAGCTGCAAGATCACAGAGAGCTTGAACTAAGGCTGTCATTTATTTGCACTTAACGCACATGAATCAATGTCTACTTTTTTTGTGTGTGTGTGTGTGAATGGCATCAGCCATGACAGAAGCGATATTTATCTCTTGCTTAGCGACTTTTACATCATGATGTTTCAGGTAATTACGGATGAAACAGTTTGCCGATAAAACGGGCTGACATTATAAACAGTATTACAATTTTATATTTTGTGATCGTGGATACTACCATATTTGGCGTGCAAGTGTAAACAGCTCTGTCTTGTATTCTGAGAAGGATGTTATAGCAATGGCAGCTAACAAGATAAAAGGTGTTGTGTATGCCAAATTCCCATCTTGCCTGCAAATCATAGCGACTTACCTACAGGTGTTGCTTCATGGATACAGCTTCGATTTTGCATGCGAGCAGCACAGCATAATAATACAGTTAATCAATTTTACATTGTGCTTAATTTTTTTTCTATTTCGCTGGTTCAAAAGACACATTTTCTCCAATTCATTTTGATTACTGTCATTTGCAATTTCTCATGTGTAAAAAGTGGACTATAGATTACCTGTATTTAAAATACAACATGCTGCAATTTGCGATTGCTATTCTATTCCATTGCCATTATAAATATACTGGTAAATTTGTTTTAAATTAGTTTTGATTCGATTAATGTCCAGTTACATATTAAATAATCATATCCAGTGATATCTCAACAAGACAAAGTGGCAGCTCAATAAAGACTACGAGAGCGGGTATTTTAATCATAAACCGATAGAAATCCACCACAGCTTCAAAGCCACTAATAACCAAGTCTCCGGAATGAAAACTGGATGTCAACTAAACCTGCAGACAGCATTCTCTATTTGTTGTGCAGTCATCTCATCAAATTCTAGCGGTGACTTCTCCCTCCCTTTTTGTCTCCCATAATCAAATAAATAAATAACGGCAATTAGCACATGGCTAATCTGCATAGAGGAAAGCCCGATTACTCTTGGCAGAAGAGGTTGGGCTGATGTACTGTGTCACGACAAGCCTGCTGGTGGATATTGCAACAATTCAAAAGTGTCTGTGTGGTGTGGGGAGGGATTTGTAAAGGGCTACGGAGGGAGGGGGCCCTCTGGAGCAGATGGGTCGAAGCGGCAACGGGAAGACGATAAACAACTGCTGCTAATTTAATCCGCCACGGCGCACACACACCATTGTTCCACGTTAAAGCCCCTCAGCACGCAAGGCGGCAGCCCAAACACACGCCGCGGAGGGCCGGCCCTCGTAAGGCGGCGCGCATCACATGTCACACAAAAGAGGGGACAGGATATCCTATCCCGAGACCACAGGAGTCAATTTTATGGCTGCAATTGTTGTTTCCAAAGGGCAAAGCACGTGGACGTGTGCGCACGGCGGGCCTGGCAGCTTACATCACACTGATGATGTTATCCACAGTCACGGTGAGAGAAGCACACGCTTCCGCCTGGGAAGTGAAGCTTGAGAAGTCTTTTCCAGGACACTTTCTCTACCTTATGAAACTTGAGACTGAGAAATGGCTTATTAACGCATGACCATGGCAACACAAAAATCAAGCTGACGGCTGATGATGTCACTCGGCCACAATTTACTATCATTATAATAAATAGATGGTGATCATCTTCCCAGAACCAAAGACCCGAATGGATTCCAGGCAAGCACAGAACCCGGCCAACGTCAAACCACCATCTTAAACTTTCGCAGATAAAATCTATTTACTATACAGTCCGTGTGTTATTCACAGAGAAACTAAGAATATGAATCCAAAGTTCTATTCAGAGCCGCATACATTTTTTGAAAGGATTCTCTTAGGGATAGATGAATCACCTCTAAACAGTCCTCCAAAACTTTCTTGTTACAGAGATCCAAATGCACTTACAGTTCCGTGGAAATCTGTGTAATTCTGCGTAACCCCACAACAAACAGCTATACCAGTGCTAACAAGGTCTGAAATCAGATATCTTTGACTTTAACATACTTTAAACAGACATATGACCTACAGTGACCAAGCAACCAAATCTAAATGACTTCTGATGATGTCAATCAACCAGAATTTACTACCCTTTTACCTTGAAAAAATAGATAATGATCAGTGCCATCTTCCCAGAACCAAAGACTGGAATTGATTCCGGTGGATAAACAGCCACGCGGTCAGAATTTAGTCATCATAATTTAGGTGTTAATCATAGAGAAATGAAGTAAGTAGCCTGTTTAAAAAATATTCCTCTCTAAACATGAATCTATACATTAATACACATCCACACCAAAATGTAAAATTCCTATAGAAAGAACGCTTTAGGCCGGGCCGGCTAGATAAATTACCTCTTGACAGTAATAAAAAAAAAAGAAGAAAAACAAAAGGGCTCAAATCATCAGATATCTTGGACGAAACAGTGCCAAAACCAAATACATTTATTTTTATGACAATTATCAAGAGTAAAGTATGTTGTTCAATTTTGACTGTTATTATTGGTATGATTATGTGTCATGACCCATATGAAGTATTATTTAAGAAAACTACACATGAATGACCACCCTACAACAAACAGAACAGCGAGCAAAAACTAGAACACCAATAACATTTTGACACTTGATTACTTGAGGTTAGAAACAACTTTTCAGGCGAAGGTGAACTGTTAGTGACGCGCAAAGCGCTCAGAGCAGGCCCATAAACGACAGTTAGCGTAAACAGGAGACCGCGGAAAAACAAGCAAAGAGGCCATGTTTTCAATTAAGTAATTAGTCTGGCATCCCAATGCATCAACCTTGGGAGCTCCCATTGACCGCACAGTGACTCGGATGAGAAACGAAGGAGGGACCGGGGTGGGCAGAGGGGGGTGGCAGCCTTGCACCTGCTGGTGCGGGCTTCCACACCGAGCAAAGGCATCATATCTTGGGCCAGATGTACGGCCAGCTGTTCCCAGGAATTTTTAAAAGATGTTCAGGATGGCAGGAGCGCGGTCACTTGCAACCTATGAATTATGAAAACAAATCTTTAAAGTTTTCAGAGCAATGAAGACAAAACTCTCTGACTGTGTTTGAATTGTGCAAGTACTACATATTATACCTTTAAATTATTTAAGATGTCACCTGTAATTATCACTTTTCATTGACAATACGGCCGACACGCACAACTACTGGGCCAGTTTGAAATCAGTTGCTAACCAAAACAGCAGCACCAAAGCATCTCAAGTGTATAAAAGCGTGGCATCTTAACACTTGTTGCAGATGAGTTCGCCCTGGCCTGCCGTGTTAAAAGGTGTAATGTGGAGACAGCGCCTACGATTATATGGTTCCCTCTTAAGTTAACAAATGCGTTTCCGGTTCCAGTTACCAGTAAATACAACATATCCTATCCGCTTCAGTTAACATTTTAGGTAGCTAAATATGGTTCCCAAGTGAGTTGCCAGTCGCCATCAGTCCAGAGTATCAGTCCTTACATATCATCACTAAAAAGCCAGAGAATTGCAGCGGTGAATGCAATGTTCAAGTAGTAATCAACCCAAACTAAAGAGAAAAACAGCTACATATCAATAAAGCCTTCACAGTTCCAATATTAACAGATGGTTGACTGAAATCTGGTAGGTTAAAGTTAATTTTTGAAGGTAAGAGAGAGAGAGAGAGAGAGAGAGAGAGCAGCCTGTAAAGATTTCATGCCAAACCTATGTAGTTGTGTTCATATGTTTACATACCTCATCAAAATTTGTAAGATGTGTACCATTCTTTAAAGGAAATGTGAATATCGAACAAAAACACTTTTTGGCAAAGAATTCTATATTTGAGCTGAGATTGCTTATGGATTTTTCATTGCATCCTGAACTATCTTGTTGGCAGCTGTGATTGAAATCTTTGTTGGTTTACCTGACCACAGCTCGGTTTTAACAGAACCACTTATTGATCAGAGCTTGAACACTACCAATTGGCATTTTCAAATCTTCACCTATCTCTTTATATCCTTTTCCTGATTCATAAAGTTTAAGCACCTTTTCTCACAGGTCCTTTAACATTGCTTGCTTTCGCCAAGGCCCAGGAACCAGCAAAAGTCAGTGCTGCCACGGATTAAATGAACAGGGGTCTCAAGAGATAAGAAACTCATTGAATATTTATACACTACAGGTAATTACAATCAGAGTAACGCACGTATGGCCATTAATAGCCTTTTAAAAGTTGATTATGTCCACATGTGTGTTTATTATCAGGCCCAATAATCAAGTGTAAGTACATTTTTGATCAGGGCCACACAATTTCAGTAACAAATGGCTTCACCTGCCCACTATCCCTACATAAAATGTTTTCCGCATGCTCAGTTACATTTTCCACAAAAATGCCAATATTTCAAAATGTCCGCGAACTTAAGATCAAAACTGTACTTTCTCTGAGGCTTCCTAGGTAGGATGCGAGGCAAACTGAGGCGTTCCAAAGGTCAAGAGGGAGTGAAAGTAGCACCTGTGGGTAGCGTGCATGTTGCGGTGATAAATGCTGGTGACAAAACTTCATGTTTGCCGGTTTAGCGTTTAGTACGCTTAGAGGAAAGTGATTTATCGCTTGAAAACAAAGGCAGACGAAAAGCAAACAATCCAATAAGTATGCTTTGTTTCACAAATTTAAAAAAAGTTGGCTACTTTTTCAGGCGACAGTCAAATGACAGGAGTGAGCAAAACTGGCTGGTACAACTATGTGGAAAAAAAGTAGGAAACATGACGAGTAAGGGTCTTCATGATATGACAATTAGGGATGCTGGTTGAAAATGGCGAGATCGTCACCTAGCCTAGCTTTCAAGTTGTGGGCGGTTAAACAGTGTATGGGTGGTGTTATGAAAAAATTGACAAACAGTTATGTCACAATCTTGCAAAATTCTGGCTCACAGAGACATTTTGGAGAGGGAGGGGGGGGGCAGCTGACAAAAGATTTACATGGTTGTGTAATTTCACACTTGATGGGTGGGCAGGCACTTCAGAGACGGCTATTTATAAAAAGTCAAGTTTCCCCCTCTAAACCAAACCATTGATATCAGCGCGTCACTCACCACTCATCCATAAATACTCTAAATTCTTGATGGGCGAAGGAACCAAAAAGCTGGGTCAATGCCTACCTCGTGGTTGGAATCTCAACTCTTGACACACTGCACTGCACACACAAACACATGCTGACCTTGTATGAAATGTGGGTTGTGCTGACCTGGGTAACACGCGCTTCTATATTTATACCCACAATGCCACTTCGACTCTTAAGAATTAAAATATTAGTCAAATGCATCTGCACACACATCATCTTAAGTGCCATGCCGATCACTTTCAATGACGTCTTGCTCACTCGTCCTTTTCATGTGTTTTTATCTCCTCGTGAGGATTCCTTTTTTCATGTTTGTCTTTGCTGCGTTTTTAACGGTGCTTCTTGATGTCAGGCTCTGCAACTTTACTATTAACCGGCCACCGCTGTTATACCACATCCGAGCTACTGAAGCAAAACAATCTATTTGAATAAAAATGCCATCTCGTAAATAGTGGCCACCGCGTTTATTTACTCAAGTGCAAATGGAGGCGGCATCTACCAGTGGGCAGGCCTTTATTTGTCCACATTTCTGCAGCGGCATTGCACAAAGTTAGCGGTGTATTGCAATTTATGACACGTGAAAGTGTCATTTAAAATAAAATTAAATGGCCCGTGAGCCGCTTTCATGCTACATTCCCGCCAAAGTGGCTCACACAGCCGTTGCGGGTTTGTTCATTCAGATAATCAGATGCATGCTGACCTCAAAGGGTCGTGGGATGGGAGAATGGGGTGGAAAAAAAGATGGTCTACGCTGGATGGCCAATATGTAAGGGGTTATAGAAAAACACAGAAAATCATGGCAAGAATTAAGTTGAAGTGTATGGAACTCAAAATGTAGCTCCCTGGAACATGGACGCACGTACTGCGGCATAACCACGTTAAGAGTCATCGGATCACTAGTTGTTAAAGACAAACAAATATTCTTTAATATTGCACATGGAACTCCTTTACAACAGGTGGTAAGTCTCAGTACTTAAAAAAATAAAATGATTACAGTACATTGAACGGAAGGGCTATGGTTTTGGTTAGCAACAACGATCGAATGGGAACTATTTAATATTCTTGAATTGAATTGCGTCATAATAATAATAATTCAGGGTATATTGTTTATTTGAAGAAATACAGTAAATATTCTTTATTCATTTATGCGCAAGCTAGAGCCGATAGGTGTACAATTCTAGCCGGTAGCATCATTCCTTTCCTTCTAGTATCAACAGCAGGTTCCATTTTTAAAGGTTAACCACTTCAAATCCGGAACGCCTTCACACCATACGTCAAAAAGTCGATGAAGTCTCTCCTCGAGCACAGGGCTCCGAGAAGGATATTATTATGCTAATCTGGAGCCTTTAAGAAGGCAAATGTCAAAGAGAATGAAGGATCCCCCCCCCCCGCATGATTTCGCCAATGCAATGAGACCTGCTTCGGCATTTGTCTCTACAAGAGGCTCATCTTTGTTTTAGTACGCAACAAGGGGTTGAATTTGAACCAACTACCCGAAGGGTCGACTTAACTACTCCGTATGGACTTTTAAAGCTTGAAGTCGACTAATGGCTAATCTTGTGCTTTTTTTGGGGGGGGGGGGGTCTCGTCTTCCAATTAGCAAATTTAGACAACTTTCGACTGGCCAGTCCGCCGCAGTCACCAAACTATACGCTCCGGGAACTGGCGAAACGCCCGGCCCACAAGGCGACAATCGTACATGTGCACGAGTTTGAAAGTACAAAAATAAGTTGTGTTTGTGGATTAGCGTAGCGGTTAGCTAGCTAGCTTCAGCAGCAGGAACGCGGGAAGCTGGACTTCGTCACCACAACGTTACGTCTGACTGACAACAATTATGTGATTAAAAACAAAAATATCCTTCATAGAAGTTGTGCGAAAGTGAACCTCGTTACATATCATGCTTACATCTCGCCAGTCTCCACACTAGGCTATGGAACGCAAGATATGACCTGATGGTTTATTGAAGAAAGGCACATACAAGATTCTCACCAATTACAAAATATGTCGTCGTGTCCGTGGAGAAAAAGTTAAGAGGATTGCTGTTCTCAATAGCATCATCAATTTGACTTAACTTTGGCTTGACTTTCATCACATTATAGTAAACGACATAAAATCTCCTCATATAAACGCTACATCACACTTTCAGTCAAATACGTCATGTGTACCTGGATCATTTCCCATGGTATACTCGATCACAGTTTAGGAATAACCGCGTAAAGGATAAATTAAGTTTAAGTGAGTTTTAAAGTGCATGGGTGGGGTAAAACAATTTTCAAGAAAGCGCTATTTATTTTATTAGGGTCTCTCTATAAATCGCGGATTTTCTCCTATTGCTATTTTATGTTGGACCGAAACAACAGCAACGATATCACGTTTCCTACCTAGTTGGCATTGTGTCTTGAAGGCTACATCGTCCCGAGGGTGACAGTGGGACGGAAACGAGGAGCCGTCACTTAAGGAAGATGAACGGCTGGTGACGCGAGGAGCAAGAGCGGGTCAGAGAGCTTCCCGAGGCGGCAACAGCAGCAGACATACACGCGCATACACGCGCTTACACACCAGCGCCAAATAAGTGCAGCGTAACACAAACACACACAGCTGTCAGGGGGCAGACGAAGATCATTCACAAAACAGCCCCCTCCCCCCCGGGTATCGCTGACACCGTTTCTCCCAGCGTACGCACACACCATCACATCTCAGACACGCACGCACACACGTACATACATACGCACACAGTGCCGGAAGGCAGCGTGTTGTCCATGTGGCCTGTGGAGAATCATTACTCAGCAGTGCCGGGCTAAAGAGCGCAAAGTGAACTTCCTCCTTAAACTTAGCGCGTTCCGCTTTTGTACTCAATGAGCCTTTTACAGCAGTTGTGACAAGATATAGAAATCAGTTTTGGTCTAAATCAAAAGGAGCAAATATGTCGTTTTTCCAATTACAAAAGTGGTTTGAGTCATTGAATCGTTTGTGACAAAATGATGCCTCCGTGAGTGAAACTGAAATCCGGGTCATCTTCCTCAGCAAGTAGCCACCTCCTCGTTATGATTATGAGCAAAGTTGTCATGGTAATGAACGCTCAACAGTCGAGACTGAACCACCCCCTCAAAACAGGCTAATTCCTAACAGAGGGTGTAAAAGACTTGATTAGTTAGCCAAAACACATGTTTTATTATAAATAAATAAATAAATAAATAAATCATGCAACGATCAAACAAAAGTTTGTCATTACGTATAAAGAGCATTTGTGGACAAAAACCCTACGGCCCTGGTAAAACGTGTTGCTGTTTCGAACGCTCCGGCGGTGATAAATATCGTCCACCTTCATTACATGAGCGTTTGATTTGTAAGCTACTTTCCAATTTGCAGCGGGTGGGGGTGCTCCCTTTTAGACGGCGGCGGCGGAGCAGTGTGCGCATCCATTAGCAGCAGTCAAGTCAATAAATAACAGCCTTGCTTTGGTGCGTTTCCATTAGGATTTCAACTTGAGTTTTTGCTCTGGGATTATTGCAAACTTGGGCGTCACACAAAAGCACGAGGACGTCTTTGAATGGCGATGGGAGAGCCACCTGACATGACAGCTACTCCAAAAACAACCCCGCTGCCAACCCTTAGCACAAGTAATTAGGAGAGCCGGTATTTTTAGACCTTCATTAACACATTTATCTATAGTTGGTCTTGGCACTTGAATACCAGTATCTAAAATAAAACATTTGAATATTGAGTGTTGATCACTCTATTAAAAATAAGCTTGCTCTTAATGAATAGATGAATGAATGTATTTGATGAAGTCAGTAAAAGTACAAACAACCACACTTACAATGGCAAACTATGGAGATCTTAAATTGACCATAACGTGAATGCTGTGGTGTTGTTACCGCTTGATTTATACTCAACTTCAGAACAAACAAGCATCTGCAATTGCTCAGATGATGTTTATTGTTTACGCTCCGATTATATTTCAGATTTTTAAGCGACATTTTTTTTAATAGTTTTTTTTTTTTACAGCATACAGACACGACAAAAATTTTTGTTGCCAGGTAGCACTTAGGTCTACTGGAAGAGAAGCAGCGTAATTAAAAGCAAGAAGAAGAGGCAGAGAAGGCGCCCAACTGAGCTCCAGTAATATTTATTGTTCCCACAGAGCAGCTAAACAATTACCAATATCAATGCTCATTTTTATTAAGATTGTCTATGACGTTTCACTGTCACATTATATGTTAGTATTTAACTAGCTGACTTTCGTTAGACGAAATTACATGATTTGGTTGAACAGTGATGTGTACGTGCAAACACAATGGCTTATTGTCTTGTTTTATGCATCAGTTTTATAGGAAACTTCCAAACGGAGTGGCCAAGGGCTTGAAGCAATCATGCTTTGCCTCTTATTTGGATAACTGTGGGAGCAAGTGTAAAAACAGGCGCTATGGAATACTTTAAAAAGTTGCGCTTAAATAAGCGTAAGCATATTTTATACACAATTTATCGACATTAGTGAACCCCACACAAAATGTACAACGTTCATAACAATTGATTAGTATGTCCATCCCTCTTTCCATATTATTCTAGTTAAAGTTTTATTCTTGCAACTATGACCTTCATCAATGTCACAGACTTCTTCAAGCACAATTCCCAGTCGTGTCTTGTGCAATTTTAAAATAGCTATTTTCTTATTTGTCTCTTTTTCTTCTGTTGACAGTGCTTCAACGGCAACTTTTCATGAAAAAAAAAAAGCCCAATTAGCCCTCGTGAAACCTTCAAAAGTCTTTTCTGTTTCCTCTATGTGAGGTTTACTTTAGAGAACCCGTTTGCCGGCGGAGTTCAAAATTGGTGATGCTAGCATACCGTTTTCTTCCGCCCACGTCGAGGTCAATACTGGACTTCATCTGTATGATCGGCCGTGCTCGGGTTAAAGCTTCGGGCCAGCAGAGCGGACACAAATGCACTTTGGTGCCGTGAGAGAAAGCAACACGGACGAGCAAAAACAGTGAATGGCTTCAAAAGTGGTCTGAGATCAACATACAGAGTCAAACACCCTCAGCTTCCGCTGGTTGGTTGATAGATTTTACCCTGATATTCTATTTAAAAAAAAAAAAAACATTTGACCCTTACATTTCTATATTACACAATAACAAAGATGTTTTATTGCCGCATCTAACGGCTTCCATAAATTTACCATTGTTGACCTATATGGCATGATTAAAAAAGGTAACGGCACCTGACTGAAAAGTCATGGAGTTTGCGGTGTTTAGGCAACGAGTTTTCATAAGCGGCCATCCATCGGCCACTCATTTTGCTGTGATTAATTTTTTTTGTCACCAGTGAATGACATTGCAACGTCGCAGATGTCAAATCAAAACGGACCCAAAAAAAAAGTTATAATCGTACTTAAGTTAACGATATTTTTAGTTTCGCTTGTACCCATGGCTAGAAAGCAAAGCGTGGAGAGTCTCTGTGAAAAAAGTAAGTCACACAAGTGCTTCAGCCTAACATGTCAAGAAAGATTGCCAAAAACGTCCCATCAAAATGTTATCATAAACTAGTAAGCACGTTGGTCGATCGGCTTTCAATCATTACATTTTGTATTTTCATATATTTACCCTTGTAGGACTGTTACGGCATGATTAAACACGTTATTACAACCAATGTGAATCTATGGTTTTGCTTGACATAAATAAATAGGAATGTAAGTTTGCACACTTCGATTCGCTAGCCTTTATTAATTGCAAAGTTTATGGAAATATACAATTTTATTCAAAAGTGTAATAGTATACTATACATATTTAATGTCGGTGTAGTGGAATCTGTTGGAAGAGCACTCATCGACATTGATTTGTTTGCCTCTTCTCATAGATTTGTGTACCAAGTGACAGAAAAACGACTGCGGGTAAAAAAACAAAAAAAAAAACGTGATGCCACTAAATATGATATGGCGTGATTCGCTTTAGCATTTAATTCCAAAATATTGCAACCAGTCAGCGGGATCCTTTCTTGGCATGGAAAGCGCTGTCGATAAGAGATGTCAGTTTGCTTGCGGGCCAAATGTAAAACATTTTTTTAAAAAGTTTACGAGAAAAGGTACCGTTCTTTCTACACACAGTCCTTAGTGATTGAACAAATTGAATTAATCCTAAATACATAGCATTTTAAACTGGACATGAAGAAAATAAATGAAAATAGTCCTTCATTTGGTGATGGATGATGGCGGTCTCAAGGCCATAACAATTCAAATCATTTTTTTTGTCAAAACACTGCCTTTTAGGCAACATGTACAGAGACGATGTTGTCCTGTAATACATCTCCTGTCTGTGCAAATGACATAACCACAAAGTAAACAAACACCAAATGTGACCGGTATTACTCGAGGGAGGCGCAAGGGTGAGTGCTTTCGCATGGTAATGCGCGGGGAAAGTAAATGAGGCTATTGTAAACCTTCGGGAGGGAGGGGAGAAAAAAAAAATGCGGTGACACTTGGCTGACACCTTTGCTGTTTGTAAACAACTAAAGCCACTGCGACGCACCGGTGCAGGAACTTGCGATGCCATGGGAACACACCTAACATACAATCAATGAATGACATTGGTAAAAATGTGCACTTCAGAAACCATAACATTTTTTTATCGTTTCATGTTTAAGCCGATACTCCTCCCACACTGCAATCAAATTGGAACTATTTTAAAGCAAATTGTAAACCTACAAAAAAGAGGGAGAAAACAATAAAATATTCTATATAGAATTGGTCGCGATATGTGAACTAAATTAGCTTTGTGCTAAATGTGTTACTTTTAAACTTCAGCCGTGTAACTATGCTTGATATATCATATTAGGGTGCCTTGTTTCATCCAAATAAATCAATAAAGTAAAAAGTAAAGTGTACCTGGATTATTAGAGTATTCAAATCCATAATTAAACAAATCCTGAGGTGCGCTTTTAAATCTTTTTTTTTTAATCCCAAACCAAAAACAATGCCTGTCATTTTGTTGGACAGCAATGTCATGTACAATATAATGATAATTTACAGATTATTTAATCATACCATGGCGTGTAAACAAATCATCCTAATTATCATCAATATCAAATGTGTACAGCTTCATAGCTAGCCACCTCTTATCTGTTTATACATGTTTCCCCTAACCACCATATTAAGGGAAAATGCCGAATAGTATATTTTGTGTTGGGGTGTTTGGCCAATTCAGCAAACCTCTAAACATAAAATTACACGCAGGTGCGTTTTTAAAGTTACACACTTTTACACAATTCACCATAAAAAGCCATAAAAGGGGAGGAAAAGCAGCACTATTTTGTTTGGTGGAGGAGTATGTAACAGGGTGACGCGGGGGCGTGGGGGGGAGGCTGCAGCCCTTTTTTTCCATTAGATTCAATTATAAATGGCCGAGAGCGGAGGGACGGCCAGCCAATCAGATCTCGGCTCGCATGTCAACCTAAGACCAACTGTCTTGTGGCTCTGACAGCACGATTTTTACCTCCATAATTCAAATCCCAAAGCAAAAGGCAATCTGCGCTGAGCCCGAGTGCTGGCGGCCGGGCTGACAACACGGAAGCGGGGGAAACAAGGGGTGTAAAAAATACGAACACTCATAAAAAGGAAAGACACGATCACACGTTTTGATCAGAGTGCATGCTGAACTGATGGTAATTTCCACAACACATACTTTAACATGCAGCAACTAAATGCTTGTAGCACGTAGCTTCTTGCTTAATGAATATGCAAATACGTTTTTTCCAAATATGAGGCTGTCATTTCCGTCTAGTTTAAACGATGACACGTTTCGTATATCAAATCAAACAACATACTTTAGCATGTTTTAAATACGGAAAAACGAGCCTCGGCTATTCGCTGTTGAATCTCCAAATGGAGGTTCGAAGAAGAGAAGGGAGAAATAAGCAACATCACCTCATTGCTCTTTAAACGCACTTTCCCTGGCCAAACTCTTCGCCGTACTTGGCCAAACTCGTCTCCCCCCCCCTAACCTCTTCGCCACAAAAAGTTGTTTTTACGCGAAAGACACGACTCTGTGCTCGCTCCGAAACACTATTGCAGGGGGTGGTGGTGGTGTGTGAAAAGAGAGAGGCAGCCATTTTAGAGCTCTTGCTCCATAGACAATGGCTGGTAGCTTAGCGTGGTAGGTTTCCGAGTGGGGGGGCTTACCTGGTTCCTACTGGGGGCTTGTGCGGTGTTCCCCGGACTCATGGGAGGCGGGTGATGGGCCCTTTGTTGCCAACCCGGATGAACCCCGCCGTAGCCACTCGCCATCTCCCCCGCCGCCGCCTTGGTGCCCCCTTCCTGGTTGTTGTAGTCTCCTTGCGGGTAGTTGGGGTAGCTCCTAGCCAAGCTGGGGGACGTGAGCAGCTGGTTTAACGTCGGCGTCGACGTGGGTTGCTGGCTTCCCATGTTATACCTCTGGTTGTTATAGGAGGCAGCAGCCATTCCTGCTCCCGCCGCTGCTGGCTGCTGCTTGCCTGGCTGTCCCCCAGCCGCCGGGGGCTGGTTGTTCCGCGGGGAACTCATGGCCCCGTAGCCCTGACCCTGATATGAAGTCCTGCCCTGGAAGGGGTTGTAGTTGTTATAGTGGTTAGGGTAGCCATGTTCGTGGGAATTGGCGGGGTAAGAGTCCATCATGCCCGGCCCCGACGCAGCTGCCATGCCAGGGCTTTGTTGTCCGCCATGTTGATGAAAAGGGGCCCGGCTGTAGTGCTGGTTGTAGCCGTAAGGTGGTGGTGGGAAGGGGCCCGTGTGGTGGTGTCCCACGCCGGGATGGTTATTCCCTTCGGGCCCGCCGGAATCGTTCTGATTACTGCTATTATTATTTACCCTGGGCAAATTCCCGTTGCCGTTCTTCATGTCAGGATCCCCTCCTCCCCCAGCAGCGTCGCCGCCGTCCTGCAGTTCCTTTCGGCCGGGAGAGTCGCCGTCGGGCCCCGCTTCCTTGTTCTCATGCTGCTGCGGCTGCTTCTCCCCCGGCGCCGACTCCTCCGAGTCCCGATCCGGCTTTTTGAGTTCGGACGGCGGGCTCGCGTTGAGAGAGGCGACGCTGGCGACCTGAGCGGCCATGATATCCCCCCTCTCTCGCCTCCCCACTCTTTCTACAGCGCCCCTTTTCTCTCAGCAAGGCGACTCACGAGCGATTAAACCCCGAATAATCATTGAATATAACTGCATTTAACACAACGTACCCGACGTCCCGGTTCATCCCCCCCCCCTCCCCCGGATTTGCCCTCCGTCCGGACCGGTATCCGGTAAATCCACCGCGACTCCGTTTCAACTTGAGAAAAAAAAACAAGGACAGGGGGAAAGTTTGGGCGAAGGAGAACACGCAAAAATATGGAGACGGCTAAACTGGGGGAGTGTGAGTGTGTTTGCGGCGCATCAGTGTATTTAAAAAAAAAAAAAAAGAAAAAAGGGGGATTCTAACGCACAAGTAGAGCGCGAGCGAGAAATCGAGCGAACCAGCACGAGGCTCCGCGAGACACAGCCATCTTAGTGAGGGGCGAGGAGACATGCAAAACCCGGAAGCGGATTTCAACGCCATGAAAACAACACTGGATCCGGACTGCGGGATCAGAACAAACATTGTTTACATTTGCGCCACTCTTTCCCAATCCCTGAATCGTTCGTTCCACGCGGTTTCAATTGGCAATCGAAAAAAGAACAAATAACTAATTACTCAAATGTTTGTTTTTAAATCTGACCGCCAAAACAGAAAACTGCCTGAGCTTTCACATTTCAATATTTGACCCAGATCAATAAATAAAAATAGACCACATCATCAGGGGCGGCTCTAAACAAGGAAGCCAAGAAGGACCAACACTAAACTCTAGCAAGTTAATATTTGGAATCATGCATTAGTAACTCAACTCAAGTCAAGCCATATTATTTATAACATGGACAACTATGTTTTGTTTAATGAAAAAAAAAAGTGTAACACCTCAATTTGTCTTCAAACGCAGTCCTGTGGCACACTTTTCAATTTCATACTTTTGAAAATAAAATCATGATGTTATTCTATTAAAACTGTGTGTTTAAATAAAATAGTTTCCTGTAGTTTAAACAACTGACATGACAAATACTGTCATTGAGAATATTTTAACAAATGAAAAATAGTCAAAATATCACAAAAAAAAGCAATAATGATGATGTGGTGGAAGAGTATTTGTTATCCCTGTCAATACATGTTGCTGGTATAGATAGATGAACAGAAACAGTATTTGTCGTCAATAAATAAAAATTTTGGGACCAATTAAGTGAAATTGGATCATTTCCCATTAATGTGGTGCAGCACAGTGGTTGGGAGTCACAATGTTTACACCCCAAGAAGAGACATTATTGCTGCTCTAATGCCTTTGAACCGAACTCACACATAAACATGTCGCTGGCTGTAAAAATCCCAGTATGTTAGCTTCAAGCGCTGTTCACCTATGCAAATCAATAGACTGCAAAATAAACTACATGAATTTCCCCTGTTAAGTCCAAATAGTGTGGCCCCACCCCTTTGCACACTCCAGATCAACTCAGTTTCATTAATTGACGTGGAATTTGGTGCACTTGTTCATCATGATGGGACACACCAAAAAGTCTCAATAACCCATGTTCAAACTTGAACAGGAAGGTGACCATTTTCCTTTAATGCAACCATTTTGAGCTGAATACCAGTTCTCGTTACCAAAAAATTAACCCCTAACACCACCTAACACTTGAATTTTGGCAGACATGTCTATCGTTGCCGGATGCATGAAAAAATTCTGAAGGACCAATGCCCAAAATTGAACAGGAATTTGCCCAATTTGGTTTGAATGTGTCCCAATCTGAAAGCACATATCCAAGATAGATGGACAATTCAAAATTGCCACGCTTTTTTTTTTTTGCATGTTCTATACATGCTCTTCAGTGTACTTTCCTCCTGATGAGCCGATTTACATTGGTTCTGCATTTCTTATTCTATTCTAGTGCAAAATAGCCACATGACCATTAGCAAAGAGAGTATTTCGTGTGTGTGTGCGCGCGCAGTAACAGAGAAGTAAAGCAGAGGGAAGCATGAAATTACAAGCAGTGTGTGTGCATGTGCGTGTGTGTGTATGGGAGAGAGTGATGGGGGTGGATCAAGCACAAACAGAACTGGAAGTGAAGATAGTTTGTAAGAAAAGCGAGTGTCGTGCAAGGCCTTTGAAATTCACAAGTTGCCAGTGGGGGGGAGTAAAGTGAATTTCCATGAAAAATCCTGAAGCAGAGCACTTAAGTCAGAACATAATTAACAAGAACAGACAACCCCTCCCACCCTTACGCTTCTTCTTCTTCTTCTTCTTCTCCGTTTTCTTCTTCTACTCTTTCGCTCCACCCCTCCTCCTCCCTCTTCGTGCTCCCTGCCTGCCTCCCGCTCTCATGGCAGCAGAGCCGAGGCGTTGCTTTCACTGACCATCGGAGTTTTTGATTATCAAAAGAACGACCCTGTTAAAACCAGTATTCAGACTATAAACTATGATTTGATGAGTTTTGATAAAGTTCATTCGCGAAGACAAACAGAGCAAAAAAAATGTTTGAACGTGATTATGCTATATATCGACTAATATGGACAACAGAGAACAGCCACACAGTTGTATTTACAACCCTAGTTGGCATATTATGATCCATTTGATTGACTATTGATTAATTACATTACATAAAGGGGCCTCTAGACATACCAGTCTAATATTACGAAAAATACGCGACAATTACTTATAGATGAAGCATTCAATCCGGGACATGTGCCATTTCCGAGCCGCGGGTGGCGTCATGGAACGCAACAGCGGCGCTTGCAAAAGCAAGCAGAACTTTGCTATGTGAACGTGGGGGATGGGAAGCATGCACGCAAGCTCTGCTTCAGCCCTTTCTCTCTACAATGCGGAGCGCTCTGCTCTCATGGCTCACTCTTCAGTGAAATAAACATTTGGAGTTTGCACACAGGCGATGTTTGTGTGTGTTTCAGGGACAAAAAGGCACATTTTTGCAAGGGGTTTAATAAAGGAGAGTGTGCAGGCAGGGGGTGTGTGTGTGTGTGGGGGGGGGGTCAATTCAGCTGCTGTATATAGGCTATGGGAGTGTGTGCTTGTTTTATCAGAAGAGACAAGGCTATGAGGGAGGGAGGGAGGGGGGAGGGTGAATTTTCTTTTAGCATAAACTTGCTGTTTATTATTATGGAGGCGCGTTTGTTCCTCTCGTTCATATTGGCACACCTCTGCAATATGGTTTCTATGCGTATGCTGTGTCCTTGTCCTGCATTTAATTCTCCCATTTCCACGCTGTTCTCGTTCTGCCAAGTCCGGACAAGCTTAATAGCAAGCACGAGGACACCCTCCCACCTCCCACCCACAATTAATAGACATGATGATTCTTCAAACTGATATGACCTGGAATGCAGGCTCTTTAACGAGAGGAAGGCAGTTCCTGTCCTCTTGTCTCCATCATCGCATACGTTATACTTCAATTATATTGGTTCTAAACACAGTATTGCGACTAAAAATGCCTTTTTAACCTCGCAGATGACAACTTTGGTCCAATAAAATACCTCGCAGTGAGATTTCGCGGCTTCAGTCGGCATGCATTACTCCTCTCGCTGTGGCTTGGGTTTCCCACCATTGGCTGCTTTTCAGGTAGATCGGACTTTCTGTGACATGGGTTTCAAAACAAATCATCAGTCTCATTGTGACATTTTTTTTTGAAAAGGTTAAAGTAAGGCACTCAGCCGGTATATATTATTCCACCCTTTCAAATTAAATCCCGCTTCCCCCGCTTGGTCTGACTGAATCATCATTGGTTGGTTGATGTGCCGTTGGATGGAAGAGACATCACTCGTTGGACGTGCGCATCGACCATTGGATGAAAGAGATGCCAATCGTTGCATGAAATCGATTTTCATCGTTGGACCAAATAGATCGACTGGACGCCAGCAGAAAATACACGTCAAACATTGGACAAAGTCGATGTCAGTGAATTTACTTCTAGAAATGATTTATTATAGTTTTGGATTTAGTTTAATGTGGTTGAAGAATATTCTAATAAAAGTTGACAAATGACTCAAGCTTAAGCACATTTGATTAGGCGGGAAAAATTAAGATGATATTGATATGTCATCGGATTTTTCGGCCTACAAATGAACAAATTCCTTTAAAATGACTAGTAAGACTATATTTTAAATGTTACATTTTGGTAGTAACTTGGTCCACGGCCAGTGTTGGGCGTGTGTGTGTGCGTGCGCGTGTGTGTGTATTGTGGGAGTGGGAGAGGTGACAGTGGTGGGGGTAGCAGATGATTTAAGAGTGTTTACTCAGTCCCCAGCAAGCCACCCTCAGCAAGCGCGATGCATCACCCGCGGCCGTCACCAAGGCAGCAGCTTGGGCCTCATCCAAGCGCCCGTTTCTCTTGTAAGCATTTAGCACAGCCATCGGCAACCTGCGGCCCGTGGGTCATTTACGGCGTTTGATCTGGCCCGCCGTGCAATTTTAACAGCGGCTGATGGCGCGCTTGCTCGCTGGGATTTTAGCGGGAACTTGTTTATGATGTAAGGTTGTCTTTAGTCCGAGCAACCAATCAGAGGACGGGAAATTGCTGATGTCATCAAGGCCAGCTCTCTGGCCCTGTAAGGATGGATTTGAAATCGGATTGGTTAAAGAAACGGTTTAGTCCCTGTGTTTAAAATCATTGAAGTGACGCAGTACCGGTGATTCTGAAGGCTGCGGGCAGATTAGATTGACACGGCAACACATAGGCGGAAATCTGATTGGACAAAAAAAAAAAAAATCGAACATTCACCTCGAGTACTAGAAGCTGAGCAGCCTGGAGAAAGCCTACAAAATTAACATCATCGAATGTTGAGGATAAATTAATAAAATTTTACATCGATTTTATTGTTTAGTTAATGTTTCACAATTTAGCCCTATTAGTGCCACAAAAATATTCAAATTAATTTTGAGTTAGTTATAAGGTTAGAAAATGCTCAATTTGATTAAAAACAAGGGATATTGCAAAAAAATATTTTACACACTTAACTGAGCTAATATTCTATTCCTGTAATCATCCTTACATGTGTAATGACTTTCTCTGCACTTGTTTAATTAACAAGTCATCACTTTGGACTTTTAACATATTAATTAGATTTCTTTAGGATTCAAACTTTGGGAGAGAAAAAAAGCATTTCCATCACCAGGACAACACAATAATGGGATGGGGAATTTCCTAACGAGAGTGCGGTTGAATTCTATCACACACACACACACACACACGCACACGCACACACCCTGACAGTAACATACACAATTTCACAATTGATGGCCACTCAGGCAACGCCGTCACACTCGCCCCAAACATCAGATCAGCGGCAATCTTAAACCAAGCTTGACCTGGCCACACACATATATACACACACACACCCACACACACACGCACACGCACCCACACAATCACAACAATTGGATGCTGTCCAGATGGTTGCCATGCAGCCGTTCAACACGTCGTCTGGAGTGTGTAGAGGAAGGAAGTGCCACTTAGCAAAGTGCAATGGCCATTCGACTCTTTCCCAGACACAGTGCGTGTGGTTGTGTGCGTGTGTGTGGGTGTGTCTACTCACATTTAAAGTTGCAGCTACATTATAAAACTAAGTAAACCAGAAAAATTCCTTTTTTTTAAAAAATTTTTTTTTTTACATAATGTATGTTCCATTTCAAATTGGGCTGTGCAACGTAACCAACAAAAACCCAAAAGTTGTTTACAGTTCATCATAACTATTTCAGCCGGTTTAGCTCAATGCTGAGACGATTTTTTTGTTGTTGCATCTTACCTATAAATGGGTTCCGTCAGTTGAACTCGCTTTACTCGAGAAGTGATAAAATTTTTTTTAAAAAAGTGTCATGTCAGGACTTGAGTGCCCTCAGAAGACAAGCTTTCAAATCAAAACTGATAGCACATATTCAGGTTACATTTATTTATTTTTTGTCTGAATGAATTGGCTCACGTTTGGAAAAAAAAATTAAAAACGAAAAGGACTTCACTCCAGTCACCACCCGTGAATTCTTATTTTCTCCCGAGCCACAGTGAAGAAAGGCAAAGAAAAAGGAAGCGGCGTGCGTGTGCATGTAAGCACGCGCGGCGAGGTTAAGAGCTCTCCAAAGCGAGCCGTCGTCCGCCCCGCAAGGACGCCTGGTGCTTGCCGTCTTTTTCGCAAGGGCGGGGAAGAAAGGAAATACGGTGCGAGGAATGGTCTCTTTCAGCCACGGAAATTGGTCGCCGCAGCGTGGGAAAGGCCGCGTCCCTGTAGGTCAGGGATCGGCAAAGTAGTTCTGGCTGCATTCAGCCCGCAACCCGTTTTAATCTGGCCCATTGAGCATTCACACAATCAAGAGCCTTGCAATATTTGCGGCTTTTCTTCCTTCCTTAAAATGCTTTTTAATCAATTTAGCTGACGAGTCTAAAAATGGCATCCTGACTATTAATGCGTATGAATTCACAACTCGGCTTGAGAACGACACGTGACCAAACTCAGAAAAAGGTGAGCTGCGATTGGTTGTCACCTGAGCGGCTGTGATGTCATTTTCAGTCGACAGCAAGTGGCAAAATGGCCGCCCCCCCCCCCCGAAATGGATAATAACAGTTGGATTTTTCTGCTTAACACCAAACACTGTTCTTGCGCTTTCCTAAAAATCAAACCAAGTGATGCTCTCCGTTCCTAAGAAACACACAAACTATTGACGGTGCACTTTCCCAAAAAGAAGACAAAACTATTTTACATCTCACGTGCACTATTTATGCTCGAAACCAACAAATGAGCCAATTCCAAGGGAGCATGTTGACAATATCTCGCACAGCTCATATCTGAAAGTTCTTTCCTAATGAATCATTTGAGCCGGAATGCTGAGTTTCGCCCTGACTACTACAGAAAGGATCGCCGACCAAAAGCCTGGCTTTGACGCCGCCACACGGGCGCAGCGTCCCCTGCCAACCGACCGTCGCTCCGTCGAGGCCCGCGCCAGCCTTTTATATAAAAAAAGAAAAGAAAAAAAAAAGCCCTATTTGGCAGGAGCCGTGCCCGGCAGGTTCAAATATACCCTCCTCGCCGCTTGATCCAAATCTTAAAATGGTCCAAGTGACAGAGGGAGCGTTTGTGTTTGATCGGCCCGGCCGGCAACAGATGGAGAAAACTGGAAAGTAGTAAATGCGCAGCCTCGTCCACGATGCTGGTTCATCTTGTCACGCTACCGCCTCGGAAAAAGGTGACATCTACGTAAAGCATCAATAGTTTGTATAATAGTTTGAACAGTCTAAAAGTCTTATGCACTTCCAATACCAACACATTAACAGAAGCTGAGCTGCACTGTGTTTGTTTAAAGGAAGCGTTTACACTTCCTCTCTCTTCCCTAATATGATCCATGTTGAAACTTTGCACGTTTGTACCACTGACCTGAATATGTGACTGGATAGCCCACACACGCCCGCGCAAGCCGTTGAAATCACCGGGCGGCCATTTTGCTCCTCCCATCTGGCGAGCAGACGACTGTATAAACTATACGATATACGTACAGATTAGACGTATACAAGCTACAGCTCGTAGGCAGCTAGTATCTGGCTGGGGTGTGGGGTTAGTGGCGGCTATTTTTTAACAAGTAAAAAAAATAATACAAATGAACTAGTGGATGGTATGTCCTGTTTAGAAGACCCCCTTTAAAAAATAAAATTTTGAAAAAAGCTAAAAGTTGAAAAAAGCTAAATTTTGAAAAAAGCTAAATTTTGAAAAAAGCTAAATTTTGAAAAAAAGCTACGTTTTGAAAAAAGCTAAATTTTGAAAAAAGCCCAATTCATCATATTGTTACACATCTAATGTAGGTAGTGGCTAGCGCAAGAAGCTAGCAGTCTACATCTTCCCTCGCTGCTCCACTGAGAGCATTCAAGGTTTTGAAATCCGACCCCCAGCTCCACCTTCGCACCCCTATCATCACGTTGTCCCCGCAAAGCCTCCAGGCCGGTAATTAAGAGCAGTCCTCTATCTCCCAGCCTCCCCTCCGAGTCCTGATAACTTTGTTTTTTGCAATTTCGACCATGGGCAGAGTTCCCGCCCCCAACCCTCAGCCTGCTCTCCTCCACCACCCTGGAGGGACAATTTCCATTACAGTGGCGAGGCGGCCTCAGCAAGTATGGTCGTGTCCCATCGCATTTAGACATTTACAGCTGGGGATGTAACCAACATGAAAACCAGAAATCTGTCTCTGGGATTGTCTTTTTTAATTTTTTTTAAGTATTGCTCAATCCTGAGTAGAAAAAGCTTGGGCAACCCTGTGCGAGGAACACGCGACAAGCAATTTTGAGGTGCATAAGATAGTTTCTAATATGTGCGTCTTCACTTCAAATAAATAAAGGCCTGCCTCAAATAGACTCCCTTTTCCAACAGGGGAGAAAAAAAAAGTAAATGTCATTACCTCAGTTCATACAGAAGATGCATACTCTATTGCTAACCAAAACAGCAAGCCCAGTCTTGGCTCAGTTCAAAGACGCTATCGTTAACACACGAACAAAAAGGCGTTGATCGTATTTGAATAATGTTGCTAACCAAAACAGCAGCACATACAAACACAACTATTAACTCATTCACTGCCATAAATTCATTTAAAAAAAAGATTATTAAACATTAGGGGGCGACAGGCGAATACAATTTTTTATTGTAATTAATCACATGACTTCACTAGTTAACTCACGATTAATCACAAATTATATGTCTGTTCTAAATGTAAAATAACAAATTCTAGGTTTCCATACTTTTGTTAACAAAAGTGGAAAAAATGTTGAACTAATAGAAATAGTTCAAATGAATTTTTGACGTTTATAGCCGTCAATGGCAGTGAATGAATAATAATAATAATTTTAAAAAAGATTATTAAAAATTCAGGGCGTCAGGCGATTTTTTTATTTTAATCGTAATTAATCACATGACTTCACTAGTTAACTCACGATTAATCACAAATTTTATATCTGTTCTAAATGTACAATAAAAAAAAATCTAGGTTTTCATACTCTTGTTAACAAAAGTATGTAGTAATAGAAATAGTTCAAATGAATTTTTGACGTTTATAGCCGTCAATGGCAGTGAATGAGTTAAAATGACTAAAATAATCTACAAATGAATTCTAAAATGCAGTCAATCAGTCATCTCAACTGTCTAGTCACCCTCAGTGGCTTAAGATAGGCTTAACCACTACACCATGTTAAAGAAATAAATTCTTCAAAAATGGAAGCATTGAAACAGGTGGGGGGGGGGGGGTAATTGCAGTTACCTCCTGCTCAATTGAAAAGCTCCAGCGAGTGTTTTGCTTTTTTGTTTTTGTTTACTATAACATTGCTTTCAGGAGGATTTGGCTCGGCGCTTCTTTGAAAGATTTCCATATCCCTGGCGAGACAAAACACAATCCTCGCTGAGACGGTGACAAATTAAGGCTACTCCAGGAAACTGCAAAAAGGAGGAAGGGTGGCAGAAATAGCATTTTACGCAACTATTTTAAGAGAAAACAATGTAAAAGGGAGGCTTTGTACTTTAGTGAAACTCAGTAAACACACCTGGGGGGGGGGGGGGGGTTAAGGTGGATGGTGACAGAGGGGCTTCCATAGCAAACCTTTTTTTTAAAGCACACAGTATCCCTACCATCAGCATTTATTTGTTGTTGCGCTGGAAGAATTGGGCTGATGGCGAGGCACTAACTGGAGAAGAGCGAGGCGGAAGAGGGCCCGGCAGACTAAGGAAGGGGATGAGGGGAGGGGGGCGGGGGGGGGGGGGCGCATACAAGGCCGGTTATGCAGAAACACAGATTTAATGTAAGGCTTGGCTCTCTGTTATAAGCGAGAGTGAGAGAGGGAAAAGCCGGTCTGGATCACAGGATGGAGGAGGAGGCCAATGGAACATCTCTTGAGGAAGGGGGGGGGGGGGGGGACCACCACCTCCAGGACCCCTGTTTAACTAAACCCCCTCTCACCCCTCCTTTTGGGTAAACAGTGCTATAATACACTGAATTAACAGAACAAGCCCTGGGGAAATCAGATCCCTCTTCAATAAACGCCCCCCCCCCCCCTCCAACTCCCACGCATACCCGCACCCCTTATAACAGCCAGCCATACCGTGACTTTTTATGGTCTTAGGATCAGGGGCGACTGAAATCCTGATGAAAACGCATGCAAACTGGATTTGGTTGCACTGAAAACTGGAGCTGGTTCAGACTGGGGGCAAAAGGGTGGTTTGGTCGCCAATCAACCATTCACGGTCATCAACTATATCGGTTTTCTACTGCTTGACTCGCACATGTCACAGGGAAGTTACAATGGATTCAGCAGTAGAAAATGGATGGATGGATGGATGGATGGCCAAAATCACGGATGAGTGAATGATTATCCATCTTTGTGTTACGGAATGGCAACTTATCCAAAGTCGAGTCGCTCTTCAGTTCGGTTTTTCCGGCAACCCTTAGCGGGGATGGATCAATGACCGTAGACCGTGCGACTGGCCGGCGACCAATCAAGGGTGTAGTCTGCTTTTGCTTCAGTTTTCCATCAACCCTAAATGTAATTGGCAGTCCAAAATAGATGCATCGGCGTGGGTGTGTGAATGGATGGACAGCGACCAATCCGGCGCTTTCCACAAGGGATAAGTGGTAGAGAATGGACGGTTGTCAGCAGTAAGTGTGTCCAAAAGTATTTTTCACATTTAATCCTGGATGCTCACTTGACTACGGCCTCCCTCGGAGGTCTTCTTTGGCCCACTGCATAAAACACCAGGCAGGGTAAGCGAGCGAGCGAGCGAGCGAGCGAGCGAGCGAGCGAGAGTGTTCATCAGCGCACAAAAGGGGGCAAACAATACGCCAACTTGCCGGGCCACATGAAAGCTCTGCGCAGACCTCCGATTCCGTTTGTTCTGTCTCTCCCTGCTGGAGAGCAGGTAGGAAGCCCTTAACTGCGCCTTCTCACCCGCCGCTTAATCTGGGCCCACAATCACATCCAGTGACAGGAGCACAAAGCCGTCTGGCGAGCGCAACAAGGCTCCGCTATTATGTAACCACTGACAGCTGGGCTATCAAGGGAGGGGTGAATCCACCCCACCGATACCCCCACCACCGATCCTTGTGGCAGCACTTTGTGTCAAACTGATGTGACCGTCAGGGTAGAGAAATGGTATTATCGGGCCGACGTGTTGGCTTTAGACATTTCTCCCAAAATAATTCCTCTACGTTCCAGTCAGGAGATATGATAGCGGCGCTCGAAACACGTCTGCGTGGCCTTCAAAGCGCTCTTTGACCAAATTGCCGCCGCTGTATACAATACAGAGCAGACACGGCATCTGTAAAGCTGACGTTATGGCACTAAAGCTCTCAAAATGAATCGATTAATCGACACGTAATTGATTATCAAATTCATCGACAACTATTTTAATAATCGAGTCATCGTTTGGAGTTTAAAATTAAAATTGTCCAAATCCTTTTGCTTTTAGCATTTCAACAGTCATTTTTCACTGTTTTCTGTCGTCCTTCATCAAAGAAGACTGATCATCTTCTGTGTTTAATCAAAGTAAGACACGTCAAACATTTGTTTTTATATAGGAAATCAATGACCGAACCTGCAGCATAGTACATCAATCCCCCTTTTTTATAGTCACTATACGAATACGAAGTACCAAATAAACACCAATCACTGGTTAATAAACAGTAATCAGGAGGGAAAAAAAAGTTTTATGCAATACGATACACTTAAATGCAAAATTTAAATGAATCCGATTAGTCGAATAATTGATTGAATAATCAATATATTCATAGATTCTAAAAAATATTCTATAGTGACAGCAGTATAAGACACACAGTAAAAAAAAAAAAAGGATGATTATAGGTGTGCAATGTTTCGGACTGGCGACCAATCCAGGTTGTAGTCCGCCAGGTGCGGCGTCCACTCCAATAAATGCAGCAACCCCAAATAGAAACCTTCTTATTTCCCTGCAAGCGGCTGTAGTGACTTTTCTTTTCTTTCTTTTTTCTCCAGACAAAAAAATAAGTTTTTATAGCTTGTTCATTTCTTGTTTGCTAAATACAAGACATGGAATGCTTTGTTGTATGTTTAGCTTGACCTTAAACTTAAAAATGGGCGTGGTCTTAAAACAACTTGACGCCTCTTTTTTCAACAACTGTTCACTATCATCTGCTCACTTGCAGCTTGTTGTGAAAGTGAGTTGAGTTCACTCCAGTCCAATCTCAAAGCACCACTTGTGTTTGTACAGGACTTAGTTACTTCCCACAACAGTCAATCAGGGCGTGTTATTAAATCGAGTCCAGAGGGACAAAATGTATAAATGCAAAGATATGCATTGCTACAATTCCTGTATTTGGGTGTAAGGTGACTACTGGATGCGGACTGACCTTCACGCTGCCTGCAGGTCTCCAGTACAACCAGTTGTACTCCTCCATGATACAACTGCAGTCTGGAGGTCATAGTACACCCGCCGTTCCCTGCCTCTGACACGCACAAAATGGCTATTTTAGCAGCTAAAACCTTCAAAAATAATCACTATCGTTCAGCAGTGAGACATTTTGTAACTTACTTGTTATTTAGACAACATGGAACCGTATAGGGACATTTATACCCGTGTTTTCGTCGTTTAAAAGCAGATTAAAATCAAACTCCAGTCCGTTTTTTCCAGGCCTCCTCAGTCTTCAATTTACTGTGTGTGCTTTCAGCGGGCCGAAGCACTCTCTGGCAACCTTCAGTATTCTTGCGCGGCTCGTGAATGCGCCTATGTTTTTTATAACCCCGAGCGATGAACCCGCACTTATCGTCAAACAAATCAGCATTTCGCTTGGTGGTTTTTATTAAACACCTAACATAACGCGTTACGATCAGCTTGGGCCAGCTTCAGACAACTTGGCGCACTACTTCGGCCCCAGCTGTCCTGTCTTTCCAACATGCATACAATACATTCCTGTGTCACTCCGCCGGTGTGACGAGGCCCGCTGTTCCTGTAAACTCCCGCCTTGACTCGATGGTCGAGAGAGCTTGAGAAACAAGTTCGAAAAGAGAGCGAGAGCGACAGCTATGAAACAAGCAGGCCTACAAGCTCCCACACTTGAGTTCTGTTCCATATTATATACAGCACTCGTTGCAATGGCTGTAATCACGTTAAGTAAAAGCTTTTACATATAGAAAAGAAGGTTTTCCTCCCTTCGTTAAATGAGTAAGATCCCAATACAAACACATTTTCATAGATAATAATGCTTCTTGGTGTGTACCCTACAAAGAGGCATTCCTCATGTTTCACTTCACTTGTAGCTAAACAAAGATAGCAGAAGGATTATCACTCTTTTACAAAACATCACAATAACGACCGTTAAATTAACAACTTTGTGTCGAGGGCACTCAAAACAGGATTTTAGATACAGCTCTGGCATTGAATTGCGCAGGACTTCTAGCTAATTATTATTTTATTACATTTGTTAAAGCAGGACATTCTAACAGATTTTAGCGCCCAAAAAAAAAAGCAGATTCCTTGACCCCCAAGTTGACAGTTTATGGTCTTTTGACTTGCTTGCAAACATTACCCTCGCAACCATCTGCTGCGCAAAAGCTTTTATCTGACACATGGTTTTAATCCTTTGGTGTTTTGGTCCTCGCTCGTACCGGTAGGTAGTAGTACAGGAGTACTGTAAACAAAAGCAAAATGAAAGCAGGCATGTTAATTAAATGTTGAGGTGGCAAGTGGATGGGTGGTCGGTCGGTAACAAAAAAGGAGAAGAAGCTATTGTTTGTGTTGGGCCGTAAAGCAGGTCATGCTAATCCCCCTTGTTTGGTATTGTCACGCATTCACTGGTGGATATTATATGGAGAGGACATTTAAGTACACCTGCACAATCCAATACAAGAGTTATTCGACCATGACAGGGCGCACAAGAAGTCCTCAGAAACCCATGATGTGAAATGAGTAGGAAGTCGGACATCTTGGCCTAAAAATGGGATCAGTAGTACCCGGTGGAATTTGTTTAAAAAAAATTCAGCTCCTGAAGTGGGTTTCATTTAACAATATTGAATTTACTAGCAATGTCTTTCATAACAGCACACAGCATGTCAACTGGAATATTTTTGAAATTTCAACATGAAAGTTCACAGGAAGTCGGCCATTTTGGTTTGAAGGAGCCATGTTTGGCTAATTTGGGGTTCCATTCTAAAAGGTCATAATAGGGCAGCCAAGTTGGATGACTTACCATCAAACACTTCAAAATTCGGCTTCACTTTGTTGCATGAAAACTTAAGTCAAGTCTCTCATGAGTAGACGCCCCAACAAAAATCTCAAAGACCCATGCCTGAAAGGACACAGGAAGTCAGCCATTTTGGATTAAGCGAGACACTTAGGCTTGTTAAATCCACACGGTTTGTTCTTACAATGGCTATTGACCGCGAGGGGTCAGAGGCTCGCCACTGCAGCCTAAGCGCTTGTCGTGAGTTATTGGGAGGTGGGGAGGAGGGGGGGGGGGGGGCTTCTTCTTTTTGCATCCTATTCTCCACCCGTGGCGCTCCGGCAGGAGGCACACTTGTGGGATAAATCAGCTCCATAATGAAAGGGAATCAGAGACAATGGTTCTTAAACCTTTCTTTTCAGCCTCCCGCTCATTGGGGTGAAAGATGTGGAGAAGAGAGACAAGATGGCTCAGGAGCACCATCTTGTGGCTACTCTTGTATAGTGCACCATGAGTTGCGAATGCACACACACCTCTCAAAATCGAGATATATATTTTTTAATATCACAAAAAGCTGGCATTCAAACAAAGGTGTGTATACTTCTTCTTTTTTTTTTTTTAATCCACTATACATTCGGCCAAAATGAGCAGCAGCAGCAGGGATGGATGGTGATCCCCGGTAATAAGCAGTGCGCTCAAATGGCTCAAGAGTCCAGTGGACCGAGCCAGATTAAGGTTTGATTACAAACGCGGAAATGAAGCGTATTTTTTATTTTATTTTTTTCAGTCAGCAGAGCAAGTCTCTCTTCCTTGTCCATCTTTTTCCACAATCTTTCTCCAGACAGGCATGAAGGGCCACTTAGGATATTGCCTTGAGGGCCGCGCTCACCGCTTGTTCAACTCATTGCCGCGAGGCATAAATATCAGCAAGTGTCTGCTGATTTATGGATGCCCTTTCCTGCCCAACAAGCCTGTGGACAAATAGAGGAATTCTGCCTTGATTTACTCTCAAGCCCCCCGGGTACGAAGTGTGTGCGTGTTTGAGAAATGTTGACATTAGGGTCAGTGAAGGTCTTAAGGGAGTAAAACCTCAGCAGCGTACGGCCTCTACAGTTTGTAAAATGTATCATGCCAACAGTTTGTAGTGATTATTTACATTGACAATCATTTTAATGGACTTGTTGCTGTCCATTAACGCATAGTACAATTTTAATCTTTGTTTTACAAAATAAAAAGCACAAAAACAGACTAGAAAAAAAATTATTCAGTGTTTTTAGATCAAAGTTTAGTTAGTTAGCTTGGAAATGCAGCAAAAAATAAATAACAGGTTAAAACGGAAGACATGAACCGTTTTGTTTAGCCCCCCCCCCACACACACACACACACACGCACGCCCCACTTCTTCTGCCACCCTAGAATTGGCTGAGGCATCCCATAATCACACAACAGGCCCGTTAAAGGCAGACTGCGAGCAATTACAGCTCCCATTCCACCCGGCGTCTTTTCATTTGGCACCGTAAAATTGTCCATCTCGCACGCCTGAAATTGGCGGCATTTGTTTGAAGTTAGGCTTTCGAAAATAAATAAAAGAAGACGAGAGACTCTGGCAACAAAAGAGGCCCGATGCACAAAAATGAAAAACAAATGCAAAATTTATTTACAACTACAAAAATCCTAATTCTAATTTTTTTTTAATCAAATCAATGTGCATGTAAAAAAATACAATACAAAATGAACGCATTGAGTGCACATGTAAATTTTTTAACATATGAAATAAAGAAGTTAAATGCGCATGTGGAAAAAAGTAGTCAATAAAAAAAAAAAGTGCCCATAAAAAAAATAAACAACGTTCAAGTGAATCATTAAAAATTCAGAATCTAAAAAGTAAAAGTAATGTGCAAGTAAAAATCAATATAGATAAATGAAATAGTATTAAAGTATTAAATGAAAAAAAAAATCCATCCATTTTCTGATAATTACTAAATGTTATATATAATATATATGTGCGTCTGAAAAAAACCAACAAATATTTTTTTCAATATGTGCATGTAGCAAAGTAAAGGTAAATGCATTCTTTTTTTTGTAATAGTGTATCTAATAAAACACATGTAGTTAATAATGTAAGGGTCTGGGTAAAAACATAAAAATGTAAACCATTTTTTAAAATTAATACGCAAGCAAATGAGAAAATAAGTGTGTTGCATAAATTGTGCTTCTAAATACATATATTTTTTAAATACACCTTAAAATAAATATTCATGCCAAATTAAAAAAGACATTTTTGGATGTCTTAATATCACAGGTCCGAATAGAAACCGTTGCTGCAGTCCTTCAGAAGTTCAGAGCCCAAAATGTGTCCTGCCACAAACACAAATGATAGCAATCCAATCCAATTGTGGTTAACTGAAAGTAACTTTTATTTTTAACATGCACTTTATACAAAAAAATTATTACAAACAAACAAAAGTAATAAATTAACCGGTTCAGACATAAAGATCTTTATCATCATGATTTAGTGGTGGAATTAAAAGGAGAAAAAAAAAAAAAAGTGATTTTAGGTAAACAATACACGATATAATACTACTTGCTTTTCTCACGCTGTGCTGTACACTTTTTATAAACCTGCCCCTTTCATACACAGTCAAAAAAAAACATGTCATTAACTACAGGTTACAAATATAAACAGCCAAATTAGCTTCTATATTTAAACCAGCGCCACTAAAAGAAATGTGTGAAACAATAAATAAAAAAAACAAAAGTGTCAAATCTGGTCCAGAAAACCCTCAAAAGCAAACGAGCAAAACATTATTATTTTTTTTTTAAATGTCGGGGCACAAGTCGTACAAATATAGTCTGACAACAGTTATTCAAATAGTGTAACAGGTGTCTCAAGTGTGTGTGTTAACATTCACGTGGAAGCTGGAAATGTTTCACGCGGTTGCATTCGAGAGGCTCGTTAAAAACAAAACAAAACGATCATCAGAAAGTGCCGTTCAAGTGCCGGCCTCCTTCAACGCATTACAGTTGCCTCCAGCACAATTTAAAATGGAGGAAAATAAATGAATAATAAGCGGCGGCAAACGGTTAAGCCGCTTTCACACCGCCTTGAACAGACGGCATTAATCCCACTTTGCTTTCTTCATCTGGTTGTTGTGTATAAATGGCAGGTCGTGCGAGAGCCGCAACAAAAAGGCGGCGAGACGCTTGTGTGAAAGGGAATTTATTCCGCAATGCCACGGGAAATGTAACACCCTTCTCCCGCTCTATTGTGTTGACGCCATACTCCCAAAAAACATTTGAGCAATTGTTTGAAGGGTTATAATTACCATGATGTCGTCCATGCTAATTAGCATGTCAGCGGCGTTATGCTTCACAGTGTATATGTTAGCATTTGGACTTTTGTTTTTGAAATGATGTGCAGTTTTTTTTTCTTAATATTTACATCTTCAAATAAACAATGTTTAATTTGCCTTTGTTGCTGCTCCGTGTGTGCTTAAAGTAGCAGTTTTGCTAAGGGTTTTAATTATTGTAACATCACCATTAGCATTTCATATTATATGTTAGCATTAGGCTAGTGGATGTTTGTTTTTCCACATGTGGTTTGGTTGATTATTTTAGTCTTTAAATGAACATGATTAAAATCTGTTTGCATGTGTTGCTGCTCCATATGTGTTGCTAATTATGAAATATTCCTGCTAATTTTTTGTTGGCATTTATTTATATGGCGCTACATGGAATGTATGCTTGTCAATATTGTTTAATGCTTTGCATGTGTTGCTGTTCCGCGTATATTATAGTGTTGCAGTTGTATGAGAGTTAAGAATTACTGCAACAACAACAACGCTAATCTGCTTTAGCCTATCTATGGCATTTCACATGACCTATTAGCATGACGCTAATGGACTTGTTTTTTGAAATGATCTGGTTTTGTTGAATCATTTGCTGTTTAAATACACAATATTTACTTATCTGTCAGTTTTACGATAAGGTTTGTAGCGGCCATTTTGCATCTTCCATTAGGACTCCGATGCCAGCCATTTTGCCATATGAAACGAGGCTTGTGTGGGACGAATCTTTTCTGAGGCACTGGGACCGAAGATCATCTTCAAAAAACTAACATGACAATAAATCATTCTTAAAACAAGTCGTGTAATGTGTGGTCTTCGTCAATGTAGGCAGACTTTTTTTTCAAACCAAAAAAAGGGAAAAGCCTGCCCCCCCCCTCGTTTTAAGGCGACACAATTTCTGATTGTCTTTGGTCATGAATGTTGCTCCCTCCGCAAACGATATAACGTCTCATATTTCCACTAAAGAGTGTACTTGTGTGTGTGCGTGTCACCAGACTTAAAAGTTCTGCTGCCGCCGCTTCTTTGCATCCATGGCGTCGAGGATGGGCTGGCGCTTGGCTGTGTAGCGCTGCCGCAGCTCCTCGATCTCGCGCTCCATCATCGGGTCCAGGGCGCTCAGGCGCATCTGAAGTTCCTCAAAGTCCAGATTCTTCAACTGAACAAACGACGACAACAGTTCATTTGTGAGTGTTCCGAGACCACACTTGTAAACTTACTGGTATGTCAAATTAGTAGTGCTGTCAATTTACTACGGCCGATAGTCCGTGTTTGTTTGGCTTCAAATTATAGGCCATAACATAAAGTAAATGTAAATGCGTTAACTGAGTAAAAATAAAAAATGTCTCCAGTTAACGCCTTCATTTTGACAGCCCTACAAATTAGTTTTCCTCATTGAAATTAATTTAAATGCTATTAATGCGTTCCGCCTAATAAAATGAATTTAGAAAAATCACAATGCTTTTTGTTTTAAATGGTATAAGGCTGAGAGATTTATCTATTTCATTGATATAGCATTGGTTACGTCAATTTAAAAAAAAAAGCATAAGAAGGAATCATATTAGAAAAACTGTTGTATGAAGGTTCATAATTACAGAAATATCAATGCTAATTTCTGTTAGCCCCGCTATGGTGTTTTACATTGCATGTTAGCATTAAGCTACAGGACATCTGTTTTTGAAATTGTACGGTTTTATTGATTTTTTTGTTATAAATATACAATGTGTAATTGTCTTTTGTTTTGTCTGTTTTACAATAAACTTGAACGAGGAGTGACAGAAATAGCTTGCGCACGCACGCTTTATTATTTCATTTCATTTAAAAATGTGTCTTTTAGTTGAAATGCGTGTAAAAGCACGTGGGAGGAGACAGTATATCGCAAATTTCATTACAGTGCCCCATAGTGGCTGCAAGCAGGATGGCGATGACGTCACGCGTTCACTCACAAAATCAAAGTCTCCGTCCTGGGGCACCTTCCAGTTATCGGGGAAGATGTTCTTGGACTGGATGTGGTAGCCGGGCTGCTCCTGAGGCTGGTTGTGGTTGTAGTTCTCCTGCTGGCGCTGCTGATGCTGATGATGATGCTGCTGGTGCTGTTGCTGCTGCTGGGCCGCCTTGTTGGAGTCCTGCTTGTCAAAGTAGTCCATGAAGGACGGACGCATGGGCTGCTGCGGGGCGGCGTGCCCTGGGGGGGGCGGCGAGGAGATAGGCGGAAGTTATTTGTACCTTTAAAAGACATCGAGATCCATCTGTGGCCCCTTTAAGGAGAAAATGTGCTGGGCTTGACTTACTCGCACCTTCTGTCAGGTGATGCCAAATAGGAACATCCATTTTGACCGCTAATGTTTAAAGATGTAGTGACTGCAAAAACGTACTTTAACTGCCCAGTTCCTTCATCAGCCCGTTCAGGCAGCAAACGAGTCGGGACCCGAGTTACTGGAGTGATGTCGCGTGTGTGTGTGCGCTCACTCCTCATGGACCCCTGCTCCTCTTCCTCCTCCTCGTCGTCGTCGCTGTTGATGACCATGGTGCCCAGGTCCGACTCCAGCATGGTGTTGCCGTGCTCAATCATGGTCTGCGCCCCGTCGCTCATGGTTCCGGTGGCGCGCATGGTGCCGGCGCCCTCCGAGCGGGACTTCACCATGGTGTGAGAGTCCACCTCGGTCTCTTCCTCCTAGGCATGCGGAACTATCGGGTCAGCCATTTTGTGTTTGTAAGCTGTGAACAAAAGTCAGTCGTAGGTTCATACTGACAGAGTTGTCGTCCTCCTCCTCGAGCTCCCTTTGCTGCTCCTGCTGCCTCTTGGCCTTCATCTCCATAGCCTCAGTGATCAGGTCCCTCAAGATGGAGACCGGCTTGGCCTGGCTGATGAACGGATGCTGGAGATGCGAGGTTCAGAAATGAGCAACAATAATGGCTTTACAAAAATCGCAAAACTCCAAGTGAGTTTTTTTTTTTTTTTTTTTTTTAAGTCAAATTATCCCCAATTTTACTTGACATGTTTAATGATTCTTTCGGACTAAAGCATCAATTCTTTTGCTTAAAACAGAAAAAAATTATATTGATTGTGGCTCGTCCCGACCCGTCTCGGTACTTTATAGGATACAATGCGAGATGTGACTTCCATCGACCAAACTAGCTTTTTCACTGGACACCACTCATTAACAAATATTTTAAGACAATCAAACAATATTCCCAATCCCGCTTCCAGGGGGTGCCGGAAGTGCTTATTATGCTAAATGCGGAGAACATTTGACAGGGTGGCGTGGAATATTTGTTTTTGTGCCTTAAGAAATTTAGGTTTTGTGGATTTAACTCCGACATACCTCACCTCGGCAAGCAATCAAAACGCTTCCCACTGTCAAGTGGGACCCGAGCTCTATGTATCACACTTACATCATCAATAAACGGAATCCTTAAATAAGTCAAATCAGTCGTGTGTCTTCAAATGCTTGCAATTAACCTGCAGGAGTTGTGTGGCGGTGGCTCTCTGCTCCGGATTCTTCACCAGACACTTCTTGACAAAGTCCGTGAAGTCGTCCGACCACAGCTCGGGTTTTCGGAAGGTCGGCGGAGGGTTGGTGGGGATCATGAAGATTGCCTCAAGTGACCAGACGAGCGAAGGAGGATTAAAAACAAGCGGCGCCACCTCTTTCTGCGAGGTAAGCCACACTCACTCTCATAGGGTGGATGTCGGCGTAGGGGGGCTTGCCCTCGGCCATCTCGATGGACGTGATGCCCAACGACCAGATGTCGGCCACGCAGTTGTAGCCGATCTCCTGGATCACCTCCGGGGCCATCCAGAAAGGCGTCCCGATGACGGTGTTCCTCTTTGCCATGGTGTCCTTTCGAGGGGAAATTGCGACTTTACTCGCACTATCTAACAAACTGCACCCACGGAGGACAAAATAGGATTGCATCTGTTTGTTTATAGCATCTTAATGCTAATACCGTTAGCTGCCCTGCCACTCCAAAGTCAGCCAGCTTGGCGTGTCCCTCCGTGTTGAGCAGGATGTTGCCCGCCTTAATGTCTCTGTGAATCTTCCTCATGAAGTGAAGGTATTCCAGACCCTTGAGGGTTGACTTTAAAACGGTGGCGATCTCATCCTCTGTCAGCTAAAAACAAAAAAAACAACACTAAAATTAGGGACGGAACAAAGTTAATGTTTTATTGTGCATAAATGTGTTTACAATATGTTTTTATAAGTTCAAATGTATTTCAAGCATGTGTAGGGGGGGGGGGGGGGCTGAAATTTGTTTTTACATGGTTTCGCTATATTGTAGATTTTCACATATTGTAGGTATATTTAGAACATATTACTCCATTTGTTGTCATTTTTAAATTTCTTATGTCAACAGAGGGTGTACATGATAGTCGTGAGGACCGGACCCACCGTTTTGTTGCGCAGCCTGATGATGTCGGAGACGGAGCCGGCCCCGCAGTACTCCATGACGATCCATAGGTCTGTGTTCTTGAAGTAGCTGCCGTAATACTTCACGACGTAGGGACTTCAAGGAAAGACACCAGGATCAGCTACTTGACTCATGGGGAAAACTGCATGCTAATTCAAATGCTCTTTTGCTTTGTTGGTTTAACCTGTCACACTGCTGCATGATGGAAATTTCTTTGATAATCTCTTGCAGATCCGACTCCACAGGAACCTGTTTGATGGCCACAACCTGACCCGACTCCTTGTGGATGGCTTTGAACACGCTGCCATAAGAACTGAATACACACAACAAGTTTTCAACCAGACACACTAGGAATTGTTTTACAATTCAGTTACTTGCTAAACTAATACGCAGTAAAAGTATTATCATTATAGCATTGTTCTCATAAGTTAATGCTGGTTAAAATGGGTTGTGTGAACAGGCCCTCAAGTATTTGTGGGCAAACATTAAAAAGGTATTTTCCACAATACGTCCTCTTTAACCTATGGTGAGGGGAAGTTTAAAAAAATAAATAAAAAAACTTACCCTTCACCAAGTTTTTCCAGGACATCAAACACTTCCTCTGGTTGTTTGGTCAAGCTGTCTTCACTCAACTTTTTCAGCTTGCTGTTTGGTGGTGGGGATGCAATAGCAACATTAAAAACGCAAGTAATCCATAAATTTAAAGTGAATGATGAGTCACTGATAACATATCAAAGCTTTGCTTCCACTTTCTACGGGAGTTAAGTATCACAAATATTAAATTAAACGAATACGTACTTTAAGTGACACGACAAGGTTTCACATTATTCCTAATTGTTCGTAAAAAAAAAAAGTGTTGAGAAAACTGACAAAGCTAACTATAATTAGCATCACCGACTATCTCAGCAGCAGCTACATCCTCAGCTAGCAAATCAAAAAGCATTAAATTGCAAACAACAGCCGCCGGACGTTCACAAACCTTTTGGGGGCAGACTGTTCCATGGTTTCGAGTGTCAAGTGATACAAAAAAGTGACGAAATGATGTTCAGTTGCGGTGATTTTTGTCTTCTCTGATCACCGAATGAACATTGTCGTCGTTGTTGTCAAAAAATAAGTAGCTGCTGGCGAGTGAGGGCCACTAGCTAGCCGTGTTTGTGACCAATCACGAGGCACGTTGCTTCGAGGTGAGTGCAACACTACGCATGCGCACCATAGATTCCAAACCCACATTGAGTAAACTAGCCCGCTGCTGACATACGTAACCGCGTTAGCCATTTTGAATGTGTCAAAGCCACCACGTAAAGTAATGCATATAAACGGAATAAACTTCATAATGCGACAACGTGCACAAGATTAATGCTTCAATTTACCATTTAAAACACACTAACATATTTGAGAAACAGATAGGCACAAAAGCAACGTAAAAAAACAACGAATATCTATCATATGATAAAGTGTTATGTCATTCGCACGCTGTCCGTTAGGGGCAGTAGCGCAAAATTCTGATTTATACTATAGAGAAGAAGACATTGGATTTAATCGCCGATAAACAAGACGAAGAAGAAAGCAAGCGCTGTGTTTTGTGTGTATGTACGCGATGAGAACTATAATTTACTTGGCGTATTACTATTCTTAAGTGAATGTAAAATATATATGATCTAACAACGATGAGTTATAACCCGACGATTTAAGTCAGAAGGACCAAGCTAGCTGGTTCCTTTCGCGTCTGCTCGGGACCTACGCTAACTATAGTTAGCATACTTTCCCCCGGCCGCTTGTTTTGCTGTGATCGGACAACACAACCGCGTTCTTTTACATCCATGAGGCTCTAGATCGGGAAGATTTGAGGGAAAAGTGGTGGTATCCATGCGGGATAGCGGCACCAAATAGCGCCCGCCAACATGTCTTTAGTCGCCTATGGCAGCAGTGATGACAGCGATGGTGAAGGAACGTCGAGCAAAGAAAGCACAGCTGGGCTCTTCTCCCTTCTGCCAGCCCCCAAAAAGCCATCTGCGGCGGACGGGACGTCGAGTGCCGACCCCCGGCACTGTAAAACGAGTTTATTGTCAGGTTTGCCCAAACCCAAGAAGCGCACGGAGCCTGTGAGGATTACCGTACCGCAAATGGAGAAGCACGACGTGAGTGTTGTAATGCGAACAAATAAATAATAAGCAGGGGATTATAGATCATGATTGTTTTTTTGTTTGTTATTAGTCAGACTCGGATGATGACGAGCCAGCAAAGAAGAAACTCCAATCCCAGGTAGGGACACCTACACTTGGATGTTCACAGTGGTTTCAAGATGTCTCTGGCAAGTGTTCTCAGCGCAAGGGGCAAGCAGTTAATAGTTAAGGATAGATTGTACGATGTGAAGTGATCTGTAGCCTCTTTCACACAGAGATCCCACAAAATTGCAATCAGACATTTTGCTAGTGTTAAATTGAACATCCTTTCTCCCTGCTTTCCTCCCCTCAGGGCGCAGGTAGCGGTTTGTCTTCTCTCCTGCCGCAACCCAAAAACCTGACTAGAAAGGTGATCGACAGACCTTTAATTCCCCACACGCTCACCAAGCGCCCGGAACCCAAAGGCACCTCCGCACCAGGCCTGCTGGGCCACAGCGCGTCTCCCTCCGCCATCAAAGCGGCGGCCAAGTCGGCGGCGAGGCAGCTCGCCAGACAGATCGTAGTCACGGACGAGCACGAGGAGGATATCTTGCCGCAGAATTACTTCTCGTTGGGCGGGAGCCCCGAGCCGCCGCCGCCCACGGCCGTCGCTCCGAGTTGCGAACCCGAGCCCGTAGTCGCCGTCGTGGAGCCGCTCCCCGTGCCTCTTCCTCCCCCGCTTCCTCCTCCGCCGCCCGGTGACGAGTTGGGTCAGTCGGACGCCCCCCTCGACTTCGGGGGAGGGCACGAGGGGGCTGGCGCCTGGGGGGGCCAGTATCCTCAGTATCAGCAGCCCATGGCAGGACCAGAGTCTTATCCTGAGGTATACGTGCGTCAAAATTCAACAGATAGGCTGTGACACGAACGACACTAGTGACGTCATCTCATTCAACAGGGATACGACGGCAATGAAGCATATTACCAAGATCCAAGCTCGGGCTTGCCTGAAGACGAGGAACCTGGTAACTCGGCCATGTTTGATGACGAAGCGGTAAGACAAGGGCTATTTTCTCCCTTTAACTAAAAAAAACATCTACAAAATACAGCAGAACCACATTAAGTGGAACGCCCCAAAATGCCCTAAATACAGCATAGGGTAACTCGTAACGGCAAAGTAGGGGAATTAATGATAAATTAAGAACAGGAAATAGAATTTACTGATGGCAAAGTGTGATGCTATTCAATTTCTGTGCTGCGTGCAGTTCATGCGGCTTCAGGGCAAAAGGAACCGAGGCAAAGAGGAAGTCAAGTTTCTGGAAATTAAGGGCGACGACCAGCTGATTGGCCACCAGCAGTGGATTACCAAGAGCATGTCCGAGGAGAAGCAGACCCGCGGGTCCTTCAGCAAGGTACGACCCAGAACCACGACCCGAATTCATACAGCAAAAAAAAATAAATAAATGTCTGATTGTACTGCTTTTGCCTGCAGAAAAGGGGAGGAATGCCCACGGGACAACAGAGGCGCAAGCACCAGATTACATATCTCATCCACCAGGTGAGGCAGCCCAAACGTACACATGACCATATATGGTCAGCGCTTCCTCTTTCGGCAAGAGACTGGCCACATAAACAGATCAGAGGTGGAGGGTCACAAAACGGCCGCCATGTCATCATTTTCCTACCAGGGTTTACTTGTGGGGTCATTAGGGCACCACCCCGAGTGGCGTAAATAAAAAGTAGTAAAGAGCGTTTCAGTTTAACTATACCTTAATAAGTTCAATTTTCAAATGGGGTGGGGGGGCAGACAGTGAGTCTTGCAATTGATGCGCCGAAACAGCTGTAAAGTATTTTTCTCTTTAGGCGAAGGAACGCGAGCTGGAGCTGAAGAACAGCTGGGCGGAAAACAGGATGACCCGCCGGCAGACGCAGGCCAAATACGGCTTCTGAGCGTCACGCCGTTTCGTGGTCTGGAGCTTCCCGTAGATTTCAACAAACTGTAATCCACATTTTCCTCACCCGTTTTGACCATGATCCTGTTTTAAAGTACGCCAAGTTCTCTTCCAGACGCTTGCTGGTGGATTTTAGACGCCGCTGGGTTGTAAATGTGCTCCTTTGTATGTTTTCCTCATCATGTAACAAACAGTTAGGGTTCCTCTCGGTTTAGTGAAGAGCCGTCATGCTTCCCAGGAATGAACTCGTGCATTCACGTTCAACTGGAGACACGTTGTTGTGGAATTTTATAATAAACATGTTGGTGCACAAATGTCAAAAGTTCTTGCTGGTCTTTAGAAAATGCACACAAGCTCATTTGATCGATCACTGTTGCGCCCTATAACGTAATAATTTCTGAAAATATAATGTCTGAAAATGTAGTAAAATTTGCACCTAACTTGGTCAAAAATGTCAAAAGTAAAAAAAAAAAAGTATTTTCAGGAAATTATTCGATTATAGGGTGCTACCTAAAATTAACCCTTTGATTGTTAAGCAATAAAAAAAAAATGACATAACATTCCCAGAAGTCTTTGCGGCAGAGCCATTCTCATCAAGTGGGCGGAGCTTACTTTGATTAACTCTGCAGATTTGCTACTTTGTCGAATAACTCCCAACACTGACCTTCATTTAAATTAGACAGTATTAAAAATACACGTTTGGTGTTGAAATCAACCGAGAAATTTCACACCAAAATGTTACCGCTCTAATATTTGCTGCTGTGAATGTATATAACAGTTGTAGATTTGTAAAACAAAAAATGTAAAATTTTGGACTGAAAATGAACATATAAATAGTATTACATTATCTGTTTTGAGGGGGGGGGGCACATAGAAATATAATAAAATTCCAATAATGTGATAAGGTATTACATTATCAATCAGGATTTTTGTTTTTATTAAACAATTGGTGAATTATTACATTATTGGGTTTTATTACAATTTTGATCAAGTTCAGTACAATTTTTTTTACTATATTTTCAGGAAATTAGTACATTATTGGGTGCTGCAAGGGTTTTGCTAGAAAAAAGAAAAAAAACTGAATAGGCATGTATTGTTTGAAACTAACCTGGACTTATCACTGACAGTCCAAAAATTTATATATATATAAAAAAATTATGATAATAAAGGCAAAATACTGAGAAAGAGTGAAAAGGCACACCAGGGCTGAGATTAGACGCCATCTGCTGCGCCGTCTTCCCCGAGAAGATGCGCGGTTCCGTACGATGTGGTGCGACTGGGCGTCAGCCTGCTTCTCGCCGTGACGGTCGTGCAGCAGGTCAGCGTCAGGAAGACAGCGCAGCAGCACGTGGAGAGCGCGGCGGTGGCCCACACCAGGGTGGTGACCGCGAAGGCAAAGTTGTAGGTGGTCCTGTGGCAGTAGCGGGCTTCTCCCGGCGTGAAGCTGGGCGGGTACGCGCCGTAGACCCAGGTGGAGCCTGCGATGGATCGGGCCAACCAATCAAAATGAGGACAGACAAGCGCGACGAAATGAAAATAAATATATGGCCGGCTGGCGCACGACTTGTTTTTGCGCACCTGCAATGAACCAGCAGAAGGTGAAGAGGTGCAACAGGGTCACGCAGACGGACGTGAGCGTGCTCGTCGCGCCGTCCTCCCACACGCAGCGGCAGTAGGTCATGCAGAGAGCGAGCAGGCTGGACGCGCCCAGAACCACCAGGTAGACGGGGATCCTGGACTGCACCGGGCACAGGCTCATGTGAGTGGCGCCTGCGACAACACGAGCAATCGGTGAAAGCTCACCAAGCGTTTTCAACGGTGACTGACCGTACCCAAGCCGATGCCCGCGATCATCGCCGTCCACCACATGATGTTGGCCACCACTGGAAGGAAAACGGACGGCGGTTAAAGATGCGCGGCGGCGAAATTGAGACAAAAAAATCGTGACAGAAAAAAGTTCTGACCCATGGATGAAATCTGAACGTCACCGTGAGGCATGTGGTCCATCTGCAGCGACGGCGTTGAAAAACGTTGAAAAAAATCCAACAACAAGAAAAAAGCATCCGCCGACCCGCTGCGCGAGTGCTGCTAGTGCGGCATCGGTTAGCTTTGACACAACTCAGGATGTCAAGACAAGTTGTGCAAAGTCATTGCAACTGTGTCACAACAAGAAGAAAAAGGAAATAGTTTTGATAGCATCGAAATGTGTTTAGAAGCGAGTTGCAGATATTGCAATCTAAAAGCAGTTGGGTTCATTTGAGCCAATTTGGGGTCAAAAATTGGGTTGTATTGTGTACAACCCGGAAAGTTGGGTCAGATTGTCTACTTGGGTCACTTTCACCCACCTTTGGGTCAAAAATTGGATCATTTTCTATAAAACAACCCAGGAAGTTGGGTTAGATCGTCTATTTGGGTAAAAAATTGGGTTTGGGTTGTATTGTGTGAAACAACCCAGAAAGTTGGGTCAATCTGAACCATAAAGCGATCCGTCCATTTTTGATCCATAATTAGGTTACTTTTGACCCATCCCACCCTTTTGGCATCAGGGCTTGACAAGACAAATCATAATAATTATATATATATATATATATATATGCTAATGTGTTATGTCTTTTTTTTTATTTAGCAGTTTCAATTAATTTTCAGAGTAGGTTTGTTGATTTTTATGATTTTTTTTAGAAAATGCTTCCTTTTAGTTTTGTTTTGTTAGTTTAAGTATTAATTTGTTGAGTGCAAGATTAAAAAAAAAACAGTCTAATTTTTGAGTAATAAAATACAATTCTCAAATGATTTTTTGAACTTGTTTCTGTTTTAGAAGCATTTTCATTTATCGGTACAAATTATTTTTTTCGTTAACTATAATAACCTTAGCAAACAATCAAGTTACTTTAGTGACCATCATTTTAATACGACAATGGTTCACCCAGCAACTGTTCTTGACAATCAACAATCCACGGATGTCCATTAGCGTCCTTTTAGTCCTGCTTCAGGTTGTCACTTGGTGGCGCTGTTGCATTGACTTGACTTGTCTCCGTCACGCCCTCCTCATCCAGATGTTGCGCAATGTCTTTCTCAGCAGCCTGCTGCTGCTGCTTCCTCTGCGCCTTCAAGAGGCGCTGGTGACTGGCCGACGGGTCCTCGTAGGGCACCAAAGACATGGGGACGCGGACCGTGTCCATTCCGTTCACCTGTAAGAACGCGCAGGTACGTGTAATGGTTTGATTTGCGCAAAAAAAACATTGAAGTCATAATAAGCTTACCGTCACTTCGCACCAGTAGTCGCCCAACTCTGTGATGGGCTCGAAAGGAAGTTTCAAGGCATGAGGAGGCACCACCATGATAAACTAAGAATAAAGTTAACATTTAAGTCAAAGTGATAGTCTTTTTTTTTTTTTTTATATATAAACAAAAAACGTATAACATACCCGCCTAAAAAATTGCCTTCTCACGACCTCACTAGTCAGCTTAAAGTCTTCCGATGGCATTTTGTTGATTCTGAGCTTGCAGCGCTTCAGGTAGTCGACTGTCTGGAAAAAGCAGGCAGCATCATCATCATCATCATCATCATCATCATCATCATCATCATCATCATCATCATCATCATCATCATCTAAAATACAGAGAGCTGTGATCTTATGTGCACATCAATAATTAAGAGGTATGGAACAATCAGCTTATTGATGATTTTCATTGCTCCCATGACAGTGACAAAGTTCTATTCTATTCTCTTGGTTGACTCACCAGTTGCCCAGTTCGGGTTTGGACTCTTTCTTCAATCGAGCCCTCACGCAAACGCTGGACATAATAAAAAAGAGAGAAGTCTGTTGGTTTAATGACCACATTAGAACATCACAATATGGCGAAGTCACCAACACGCACCCTTAACTCCTCTCCAAAGATCTGCTTGTTCTCTGGAGACGGATACACAGCAAGCCCGTGGGCCAGCAGCTTATTTCGCCCGACCGACTTTTTGACAATCACCGTTTCTCCACGGCCCCCCAGCTCTGTCAAAAAATTTTTTTTTTAAAAAGTAATAAAGATTATTATAATTTTTTTTTTTTTAATGAATAGGTTGAGACTCACTGGGGACAGTCTGTGTGAGGATGAGCTCCATCTTTTGGTTGGGAGCATGTTTTGTGTCCTCCACCAGTTTGTAGATGCGGTGCCTGCGGGGGTACAACCTTGGGGGGCTGCCCACTTTGGACAGGGGCACCTGCCACCAACGCTCCACCACCACGGTGCTCTGGAAAAACATCATTTTACCAGTCAAAAAATTACGTACTACAAAATATAATCGAAACTTATTTAATTAACGTTGAGTTCTTGAAGATCAGTGTAAGGCCACGGGAGTTGCTAGTTTTATTTACGTGCCGTTGAACAGGGCATCTCATTTGGCCTATGTAAAACAAATTAATAAAAAAAAAATAATAATAAATAAAGACGACACCGACCTGGACAGGAGTCACAGAGAAGCTCCTGAGAGTCATTTGGCCGAGCATATCTTGAAGGGCACGGCGGCCGGAGCTCAACATGTTGAACAAGCGTATACAAAGTGATAATTGATTGTGTTGTTTTCGTCACAATACTCCCTAAAAGTGTTTCTAAAATAGTGCTTGTTGGGGAGCGTAATTTGTCAAAGCATCGCACGTTTAATGCTACACAAAGCTAGCGATAGCATGCTTATAGTGACGTAAAGGACCCTATTGATACAGAAGTAGTCCGAAATGTTGCCTGACTTAAAAAAAAGAGACCCTTCTTCTTTGCATTAAACTACAACAAATATCAAAAGTTTTGTTCAATTTAAAGCAATATTAAAGTTATAATCGGATAAACTTTTAATACGCTTTAAATTTCGAACGTAAGAATGAATAATACATTTAAAAAATATATATATATATATATATATATATATATATATATATATATATATATATATATATATAGTAGTGTTTTCAAAGGACCCCAACTGAACTAGTAGTCCCGGAAATAGCCTGAATTAAAAGGCTAAAACAATAATACTGAACAAAACGTTTGAAACGTTTTGTTCAGTATTAATATATGAGTAATTATTGATCAATGATCATTTATGCTATGTGCTTATTTTATTCACGATACACAGGTGTGTGTATATACAGACACACTCACATTACTTTTTTTTAGCGACCTAATGTAAATGCAACTAAACAAAGGATCTGTTAACAGGCTGAAGCCTAAAAATGTACCCAAGCAAGGATGTACTCTCAAATGGATGTGTCGTTACTCGGATACACTGTTAGATAACCAGGATGCCGTCAGCAAGGATGCGCTCAAGCGAGGATTCACCTTCGTAAGAATTTCCCCTGATGTGGATGCATCCCTTCCACACAAAAAAAGGACCTTTGCAGTTGTCTATATATACATTCTCTCCCTCACCTCCCGCGGGTTTGCCTGTCAGACAGACTTGGGGGCAAAGTTCTCTAAGTGTTATTACGGGCACACAAGCACGCCAGTAGCAGTCTCTGGAAAAGCAAAAAGATGTCTACTCTCATCAGAAAGATTATTAACACCGCGACAGCACCGGCTGCCATTGGCCCCTACAGGTAACAAATAAATATTGAACATGTTTTGAATGTATAAAAAGAGAGGTGTGTCTTAGCGGTCGGCGAACTTCACCGATAACGCTTGCAAAGCGAAACCTGGTGCAAAAAGGCTCCAGAGTCCAAACTCTCTTCGAAGAGCAGCAGGTGCCGTAAAAGAATGGCGACAATTTGCAGGCAGATTACATACACGGACAAAGCTCCGGTCAGGCAGGGAATATACAGGTAAGTTACAGGAAAAAGCATTCATGCATACATATTTATGGATTATTGTTTTTCTTTCTTTCTTGTTGTCATGTTTTGTGTGCGCGTGTGCAACGTTGCACACGTGCGGAAGGGGAGTTCCGAGTATGAACCATTCCGGATGCTTGTGGGCGGTGAACGACAGTCAATACCTGTTTAAAAGGACAATTATTTATCCTAAATACAATTTTAAGCACAATGACAAATATTTTTTTTACAATACTTGGTACATTTGTACATTTCGCCAACCAAACAGGAAATAAGAATAAGTGACTTTTTATTACACGGATTTACTCCCAAGCAACTTTTTAGTTTGAATTCTTCTTTCCACCGCGGGGCGCTCGAGGGCTAAGTATGTCGGATCGGGGTGCCCGAACAACACCGAAGAAGTGTATCATGTTTCATTTTGTTTATTTCAAGTATACTGTTCTGTAATTATTCTATGGTTCAATAAAGCTGATTAAAAATATATGTAAATATGCACGTTAAAAAAATAGAGGAAAAAAAATAATAGTAAAGAGTCTACAGAACACTAAGGTAATATGGAAGAAAAATAAAACATTCACCATGTAATGCAGAAATATACAATTTAATATGCTTAGAGAATGACACACTACATGCGCGTGTACAAAATATGATCATTATTGTCCACTTGGGGACGCCATTGTCACATACTGCACAACTTGTTGCAAATATTCTTACCTTTTGACCATTTTGTGACCTTATAATCACTAATTTACCACTCAATCTTAAAAGGCGTGTACAGGACATGAGCACTTTTTGTATGTCGTGGCATCAAAACAGGTTCTTCAAGAAAGAAGTACTGTATACATGTATTTTAAAGTTGGAGGGAATAGTGGGATATTTTTGGACATACGTGTGAAAAGAACGATAATAACATGACAGTAAGTTTTGCTTGTTTGTTTTTTTTCTCAGCCAGGCAGTGCTAGCGGACAGGACCTTGTACATCTCTGGTCAGCTGGGGATGGATGTGGCCACTGGTCAGCTGGTCCAGGGAGGAGTGCAGGCTCAGGCCAAACAGGTTATACGTACACAAAATAGTAAAAGTACTCTGTGTTAAAATGTGTAAAAAAATTAATTAAAAAAAGACTGGCAAATGTTATTCCTCAGGCTCTGGTCAACATGGGGGAGATCCTTAAAGCTTCAGGCTGCAACTACACCAATGGTAACATCTTAAATCTCACTACAACTACTTTGTGTCTTATGAAAATATATTTGTCCATTTTAGTGGTGAAGACGACCGTCCTGCTGGCGGACATTAATGACTTTAACGGCGTCAATGAAGTCTACAAGACATGTAAGTCAATGCTGTTATGATGGCGGTTTGGGGGGCTTTTATTGGATATCGACACTCTCCAGTAGCCCGTTTATAAGAGTGCATTATGCCGGTGGACAGCCATCTTGGGCCCCCTCACTTATATGAATAGAAGACAACAGATAGGTGAAACGGAACCTCATGAACCCACTCCATGTATGTAAGCGGACACTGCCATGCAGGAGGTCACGGTGTAACGTGACCTCCACCTGAGCTTCACATAATGTTAAGTTAAGGTTCTTCTCCCTTGTCGGGATTCTAGTCAACATCAGGAAAAGCACACTGACCCATAAAATTAGTATCATTTTGAAAAATGGGGCAAAAAAAAAAAAAAGAAGAGGTTTATTAGACAACTAAGCTTGATTCCCTGCGAAATCTGCCTAGCAACAAGCCCCTTGTTCTTTTCGTAGTTAAGTTGAGTAATTTAATCACAATAATAAATTGGCTTTTGCTGTCTTTTCGTGTAGTTTTCAGCAGCAACTTCCCTGCCAGAGCTGCCTACCAAGTGGCGGCACTCCCCCGTGTGAGTGCCCCCTTAATACAGTCGCACCCTTACGACTTACTATGAGCATGATTTCAATTTGATTTTAATCTCTCCAGGGTGGCCTGGTGGAAATCGAGGCGGTGGCGGTTCTCGGTCCACTCGCCGACTCCTGACTAGGCGGCCATCTTGCAAACAAGTTATAGCGTCACCATTTTTTTTTCCAGAAACAAAGAGAAACATTTTTTGTAACAACTCAACTTGTGATATCTTACCCCACGGAATGGAAGAAAAGCACTTAATTTGCCAGTTGTTTAGACTGTGGTACAATGTTAGGGGAGTTGCACAATTAAAACGAATAATAACGCAGCGCTGTGCCTTAAGTAGCTTTCATTCATGTGTAAAAAATGTACATCAATGTCAAATAAAAGGACCCGGGCAAGTTTTGATTCTGGTCATTTAATTACACTTTTCGAAAACTCAGAATGATGGGGTTGCAAACATTCCTCATAACTTTCCAGAAACTTTACATAGAAAGGTTTTAAAAAAGGAAAAGAAAATGAAGGGGAATTATTGTCATTTGATCGATCAATTTTGATTTAAAGTTTAATTTCATTGAACAACAAATCATTTTCAGTAAAATAAACGCATCTCCTGGTTGTTTGACCTGCTGTAATCCCACAAATGGCCGAAATGTAAAAAATAAATTGAAACTATTAAAACAGGGTTTAGCAGTTTCAAAATGTACTACCTATTTTCATGGTCATACCATCCATATTGATTCATAACTTTTGGCATGTTGGTTGTGATGTCGCAAAAGATGCAAAACGTTCTCTCAAATGGATCGTTAAGTGCTGTCGTGTTTGGGCGGGAAGGCACACAGTGATGATGTCACAGCTTCTCCATCTTGGCAATATTAAAGTTTGTGTACAGTCTCGTGGGTGGTGTCAGTCACTTGAAGCTAAATTGGGGGGGGGGGGGGGCGGGGTCAATATGAATAAGAATGATTGCATTGTGCTCTATGATCATGTGTAGGGCTAAACAATTAATGCAATTCAAATCATCACTCTGTCCTTGAATGTAATTGGCAAATCGCAAAGACTGACATTTGTTGGCGTTATTTTTGTTGCAAACAATATTTGGGGGGGGGGGGGTATCCAATGAGATTATTTTTCCAAATCGTTCAGCCCTACCTATCTATAAGTGAACTCACCGGGTGCCTCCTCTGTTGTTTCTTGTTTTGGTTCCGTCCAATCGACAGCTTGAGCTGATGCTAATTTGGGTGAACGTCACAATAACAACATTACAATCTATTTTGTACACTACTCATAAAAAGTTTGGGATATTGGACTTGATACCCCGAACTTCAATTTACCGTTTTTTGGTGACGTGGTCTCAGGTGTGGCGTCCACCTCAGCCGGAGGTTCGGCGGGGTCAGCGTCTGCATCGACGTCTATCAGCTGCAGTTCCTCCTCCTGCGCTGGCGGTGGCGCTGCTGCTGTGACTGTATCATCCGCTGACTTCGCGTCGGAGGAGTCTGCCGACGGTGGGGGCGGCGTCGCCTGGTCGGGAATGGTCTCGCTGTCCTCGGCCACGTTGCCGTTGGCAGTCACTATGCCAGAAAATATTTTTTTTATATATGTTATAAATATGTATGTGGCACAATTATTCATATTATTCATTATTTCAGTTTTGATAAGTATTGTATTTTTTTTTTGCAAATGTGTCTGAGTAATATATGTCAATCATAAATTAATTAATATATAATAATAATAATATATTAATAAAATATAAATATACATAAATGAAATAAATATAAAATAAAATAAATATTTAAAATATATATATAAATACAAATAATAAGTAACTAACTGTATCAAAGTAAGTAACTGCGACTAATTAACACTAACTAAAGCAAAATAAACCAAAAATGTCAAGAAAAGCCTACCAGAACAGCTGAACTTTATTTGGGGTTAATCAGAGGCACTTTAAATGTTTGTTAATTCTCAACAGTGTTTCTAGGGGATCAACTCTTTAACGTCTCTGAAGTTATTACCTCATTTGTTTCTGATGTGAGGCGTTTATTTGAGGGAGGCGTTAACCCCCGCATGACCTTAACTTGACTGTGTGTTTGTGTGTTGCTACGTGTCTCCATGTTTTCTCAGCACCGTCCCTTTAATGATTGACACATAGAGGAGGAAACCACCAAATATTCTTCAGGGGGGGTCCAGCTGCTCTTTCAAGTTTTGATTTATTTCTGGCCACAACATTAGATACAGCTGCATGTACAATATAGCGTTATCTGCCAACAATATTGTAACAATGGCTACTTTTGATTAAAACGAGGGACAATATAATAACATTGCTATGTATTGTATCGATACAGAATTATATATTAATATTCATGTCATTATTGTTCATTTTCATTTTTGGGTTAACTTTTAGTTAAAGAGTTACATATTGCACAAACGCCGTATCGTGATACTGTCTGTAGTGTGATACTGTTTGTAGCATTTGTATTGGATTTTTTTTTTATTCAATTCCTGTACTATCACTATTATTATTATTTTCTTTAGAAAGATTTTCCTCAGTGGACCAACCTAAAATCATAGAGAAAAATATTTACGATATAGTGTAATAAAAATCTGCCTTTATATTAATAATAATAACAATGCACATATGCAATGTATCAAATCGATACACAATAAGATTTTGATATTTGTTTTGTATCTTTTACAAATGTTATAATTGTTCACTTATGCTTGTTCACTGAGACATATACTTTCAGTTTAAAAAAAAAAAAGCCTCATGAAATATTGTCATATCGTGATACTGTTTGTATTGTTGGGTTGTATTTTGAGTGAGTCAATGATTCCTACATCTAATGTACACCATTGCAAACCACATTATCTGCAATTATTTCCTGCATTAATATTATTTTGAAAAATCTTAAAGTCATACATCTTATTCATAAAAGACTTTGGATACCTGCGGTGCTCGTTCCATTGCTCTCCTCTGGTTTAACTCCAGGTTTGGTCGAGTCCACCGCAGAAGTCTGGGAGCTTGTGGAACATCCCATCCTGTCCTGTCCACAGGAGATTGGACAGAAAAGCAAGAAAAAGTTCGGAATTTGGGAATTGTCCCTGTTCAGTGTCGTGCGTAGTTACGCATCTTGTGGTGGTTCCTGCGTAGTTGTGGTGGTGGCCTCCAGTTACAGAGACACGCCGGCGCAGTCAGTGTCGGATTTGTTGTTGACTGTAACTGAGTCTGTTTCCAGGAGGCTGGCAACAAAAATACATTATTCAAGTGGTCAGCGGCTGCTTGCGTGCAGAGGCTGCCCCGCCTTACTGGGTGGTGAGTGTGAAAATGGGGAGGGGGGCAACTAGAACTACCTGTAGTTGGACCCATTGACTGACTTAGGATGTTGTTTTGGATGAGACTTTAAGGATTCAGTGTATAGGTTCACTGACCCCAATTAGTGGCTCTGGCAACACTTCAGAATCAGATATTACCGATTCAGTAGTACCGGTTCACTTACTGGAGTTAGCATTTCCATATGTTGCTATTTTATTTTTATTTTTATTTAGGCACCAAAAAGTTGACACAAGCTACTAAAAGTACTCTGGAGCTAAAGTAAGGATTTCTAGGTTTAGAGTTGCCATGATCCAACTTCAAATGATTACTTATGAAACTAGTGACGACATCAATACACGTCATTTAGCTTCATAAGTGTATTTCAGTCGATATATTGTAAAACAAGAGTGTACCTAAAATATTGCAAGTGTTTCAAACGCACCGATGCGCAAAAGTCATCTGCGCATGCTCGCCTCCAGATTCTGCCGCAAAGCATGCTGGGTCCTTTCTTTCCCTCTGAGGCCATATTGGAGTTTACTCACCGTAAGAATCTCTCGCTTTTTTCCAATAAAAACACCCCAAATTGACTGTTTTTGCTTTGTCTGCACTCACAGAACGTAACGAAGCGTCTTACTGTTCCGTTCTTCCTCGTAGGTTGGCCGGGTTCGGACGTAAAACCGCAAACATGGTTGCCGCAAAGAAAACGGTGAGTGTCAGGCAGCTTTTCCTTTCGGCACGCGCTGGCCGCTTCACGTGGAGGCGGATGTCGAGGCCTGCTAAGCTAACAAGCTAACACGGAATTATCCCATTTTAGTCAGATACATCGAATGTTGTGGAAATTGTAGCCACTTATTTATGAGAAGTGTATATTGTGAGTTTGACCCACTTTGTGTAGTGGGAGAATGCTTGGAAAATGTCAACTGCAGCTAATACTAACATGTTGGCTAATTCCAGTTTAGCTACGCTGTCGGCTTTGTGACGGTCTTTTATATTATGCTTTTCGAAATGTAGAAAAAGTCGATGGAGTCCATCAACTCCCGACTCCAGCTGGTGATGAAGAGTGGCAAGTACGTGCTTGGCTACAAACAGTCCCAGAAGATGATCCGACAGGGCAAAGCTAAGCTGGTCATTCTGGCTAACAACTGCCCGGCTCTCAGGTAAGGACTAGGGTCACCAAACGTGTCTTAAATATTATATGTACTTGTCAGTCTATCGACATGTTTATTAAGGTCTCCACGTAATGCAAACTGTCACAGTCAAATGCTGAGTAATGAACAAGAGGCTTTAGTCCTGTACAGGGAACATGGGAGGGGTGAATATCCCCTTGTGTCTGCTTAGGGGCCTTCTTGGGTGCTGCCGTTTTGGTTAGTAACAGAGTAAAAAATAAATACTTTTAAAGGGAAATTACACTTACTGCCTGATTCCCCCCCCCCCCCCACTTTTAATTCTTTGAAATACTTAAAATCCTCAGTTGGTGCTGCTGTTTTATTTAGCGACAGTGTTCTAACGGGCTCTGCAGTTCAATCTCGACATTTTTTTTTTTTAACCCCCTATTTATAAAAGTGAGGAAAGTGTTCATGAGTTGACTTCATTTTGGCCCCCTCTTGCAGGAAGTCCGAGATTGAGTACTACGCTATGCTGGCCAAAACCGGCGTGCACCACTACAGCGGCAACAACATAGAGCTCGGCACCGCCTGCGGCAAATACTACCGCGTGTGCACGCTTGCCATCATTGACCCCGGTGAGTCCCAAACTACTGATTGTGTACATGCTAGCTTTATGGCATTGGTGGTCCAATTGTCTGTTTTCGGTTGTTTTGCTTCCACCTTTTTGGCATTTATAAGATTTTCGTCCCTAACCACTGTACTATTAAATATCAATTACATTTTGCAAAGCAGAGGCATAACATAGCTGAATGGCTAATGGTTAGCAGGAAACTTATTTCCTGTCTTGCTTGGCATTTTCAAATAGTGAAGCTTTATCTTCTAATAGCTTTTTGACCTAAACCATTGCCATTGTGACTTTGGAGCAGATGAATGCACTTATCATCATTGATGGGAGAGAAAAAACTTTTTGCGGACTTGTTTTTCTTTCTTTTCCCGTGCAGGCGATTCTGACATCATCAGGAGCATGCCTGATCAGCAGCAGCAGGCTCAGTAGACCTCCCCCGCTATCCCTTCACCCTGATTGTCATAAATAAAGTTGGTGTTGACAATATCTGCCCTGGGCTTTGTTTTGAAAGCAACATTACCGTAGGTGTCCACATGGGGGCAGCAATGTCCTTATAAGTCTAGCCAAGTCTATACTGTGAAGGGAATCCTTGCTTTAAGACAGTACAACATATAAAAATGAGAAATCTGTTTTTTCCTCAGAATGACAAGCTGTAATTCCATTATTATAATGGCACAAACCCATGCATGGTCTACATAAAATCTTAAACCCTCCGTTCAATAAATTGTGACATGACAAGTGTGTGAACATGTCACTCACCTTAATGGAGCAATTGGAGAGTCAAGGTACATGCCCCACTCCCATTATGCTTACAACAATCAGCTGTTAATTTTTTTTCTAATATACCGGTGACCTTATTCTGTGGCACAAGACGGTCAAAATATTAGAAACTGCTTTTACAACAATAACACATGTAAAATTCATCTCGTCACTCTTGGATGAGGAGGGATTTATTCCGTCTGGCAGGCATAAGCATTACCGTGGATGTGAGACAGATAGTCGCTCACCTACTTTACAGGGACGGACGTACAAGTGGGTCACTATCTGTCTGCATTCTTGCAGGTGATGTATTATTTTTTTTTTGTGTGCTAAATCAGCAAATGTATTCTGACCTGGATTCTTCCAACTTGAGCCATAAAACTTTATGACTCATATTTCTAATGGAATTTGCCTCGTCAGACGGTGAAAATGCATGCATTTGTTAAAATCTCTCAACAGAGAAAAACTTTTATTTTTTTAAATGCAAAAAATATAGTACCACAGGGGTCTATACATGCCCCCCCCCCCCCCAATCTGTACTTTCTCTATTTAGCTGTTGATTAACCCAAAAAAAGGATCAATACCACAGTAAAAAAAAACAACTGACCCCAATACATGTATTCTTTTAAATTATTTATTAGAATTGAGGACACATCACTGGATCATAAAGGACAGTCAAAGGGATTCTGACGATTATAGATCGAGGCGTCCCAGATCCCACCATTTTGTCTTTAATGCAAATAACTCTGCTGAGTTCTCCTATCACTGCCTTGGAATATCAAACCGCTCTGCAGCTTTTTTTTTTCCCTCCCCGGACACAACATCACAACGACATACAATGTCATGTCTGTCACTTTAAAGTGCGAGCTCACTCTAATTGCAGCTCTATTGCATGTGAAAAAGCAGTGGTCATGACTCACTCATCAAGGCGCCCACAAGTTGCTGAACAGTACGTTTTTCACAGCAGTGAGGGTTGCAGGTTGCGTTTTATGCTGTAGGCTAAATTTCATGAATAGTTTGTGGAATTTTCTTTACAATTTGATGATTAATTTTTGCATACCAAGCTGATATAATGATAATATACAATGTATATTACTAAGGAAGCAAATAACTAATGAAAAGTCTGGGAAACTCTTAAGACTCTTAAATTCGCAATCTTGATTCTACACTTAAATCTGCATTTTTTTAAATGGACTCTTAACATAAGGTAGCAAAATTGTCTTGGCTGTTTTATTGAACTTTGTTGTTTAATTAAAAATTTGATCATTAGCTCATGTACAGTATATACCGATCTTATGGTATTACACAATATATTTCAATAAGAAACCAAATAACTAAAGGTTGAGAAACCTTGATTGACTCTTAAATCTGCTTCTTCTTTTTTTTATTAGCAAGTTATATTAGGATACACAAATGCTATTTAGTTCATAAAATAATACTTATTTGCTTTATGTGCTCTACCAGTTTGTGCTATTATGCTAAGCTAACGCACCACAAAAGATCCCATTTGACATTTGTTTGGAAAAAGATCGGTGACACACACAAAGAGCACTATGTTACATCATTATAGGAAAATGCCCTGGAGTCCGGCCGAGCTCGATCAAATGCGTAGAAAAATAAAAGACACAAAAGAGGAAGACGTCGCCGTTTTCGTGTAAAGGTTTACACACACACACACACACATTTAAAGGAAGACTTTTAGACCGTGATTTCCTTGCGGGGGTGACCGCCAACCCCCCACCCCCCCCCCTCCCCCTTGCAGTTATACAAAAAACTTCATACAAAAATACCCCATTGCTACATTCAAGGAGGGAGAGGGACGAAAAAGTGCTCTTGCTCCTCACTCACCAAACGACCACGAGGGAGATTCACAGTATCGGAGGGCTAACAGTTGGTGGCCGACTCAAAGTGCATGTCCGTGTCCTTGCAAAGTGGGGAGGAACGTACGTCACGATGAGAGAAATACCGTCTCGAGGCGGTGCTAAGCTAATGTCGGCAAGAGTCGACATCCAGGACTCAGCTACAGCTACCGATGGAGGTGCAGGAGGGTTAAGGTGGGGTCAAGCCTCCACGTACTGGGGAGGGGGCTCCTTGGGCGGGATGGCGACCACTTCCTCGTATGGAGGAAGCAGAACCTGGAATGGAGCACAGAACATAAAGTTATGACGCCAAAAGTCGGCGCCAAGGAAAACCAGGTGTTTCCAGTCTTTTTTTAAACAAAAAATAAACAAATATAATAAAAAAAAAGTATATATTTATTCAACATCTTTATATTTTTGTTTTAAGTTAACTTAGGAAAAGTCCATAATGTCTCCAGTAACATTTTATGGAGTCCCACAAGGATCAGTTCTTGACCCCTTTGTTTTTTGCTATACACTTACTTTCTTAGAGTCTCTTAATTTAACAAAACATATATTGGTGACTTTTCACAGAAAAAAAACTTGTAAGGAATTAAAAATTATAACAAAAATGTAAATAAATACATATATTCCAACTGTTTTTTTTTTGTAATGACATTTGCCCCAATATTCTACATTGTCCCGAATATTGTGTGGAGACCCGCAGGGTTCTGTTCTATGCCCATTTGTTTGTCTCTGCTTAACTTGCTCTAGTTGACTGTAAAAAACAAACAAAAAAAACACTGAACTACAATAGACAAACCGCTGCTCGTGAATGTATAGTATGTTAATAAAAATGTGAGTAAATGTGCAGTTTTGCAGTCATTAAGCATGACTCGTTACATGATTTGATAAGAAACATCCATCTATTATTATTTTTTTTTTTAAATGGCTAAAGTTGCTAATTCGGGCAAGCGGGAGAAATATGCTCTGAGGGGGTGTGATTGTGAGGCATCAGCTGGGGGGGAAAGCTTGGCAAACCCATCACGGCCGGGATTTGAAATGAAGCGGACAAGCAGATTGTTATGTAACATGTCCACGACAAGAGAGGACACGCATAAAGAACACATGGAGTGTGTGTATGTGTGAGTGTGTGTAAAATGGCATTTATATAAAAGCACCCACTAAAACGTCTACTGCTCCTTTTTGAATGTCGATAAAAGACGTATTCATTCAAGGCGCGCTATTAATATTCATGTGGTTTTTCCACTCCGCTTAATGAATGCGCTGACTTGCCGCTATTGTGCAACCGCGTGAACCAAGCAGGTCACCGCGGTGCGAGATGGACGACGACGACGATGATGAGCTTCGTGACGACAGCGAGGCGAGCGCAGATTAACGTTTTATGTATCAGTGTTGGGGATTAGCGCGGACCGGCAGATGGAAAGTGTGACCACGCTGAAAGCCTTTCGGGAAGACCCGGCGGACGCACAAAGTGTGCTCTGTACGCTGATGAATAATCTGACAATCACGCCAATCCAATTCCAATTGTATGCAGGGAGCCTCAGAAGCACCAGGGCAAAGTACGACCAACAATTCAAAAAATTCTAATTCTTCAAAAAAGTTATAAATATTTTTTAATTAACTTTGGCGTCCCACAGGGGTGTCAACTTGTCCCCTCTTCTTTTTTTTTTTGTCCAACACACAAAAGTCTACCCAAATTCTATCTAATGTTAATTCTTGTTCCGTATACTTGCAGTCTAGTATTAGCCTTGATATGAATGTTCGATTGAAATCTAAAATCGAGAGGTGTGGGTTTTGGGCACTCACCGTGGTGTCGTTGGTGGTGACATAAACGAGGACCTCAGTGGTGCCTCGACCACTCACGTATCTGTAGCAGTTCCACACGCAACCAATCAGGTAGGCCTGGAGAGACAAATTAATGGAGTGTAAGACTCAGATTTACGATTTTTGGTTATGTAAAACGTTTGCGTTAGTGTTTGACTCTTTGTTAAAAACAATTTTTTAAAACATCATCATGAAGCAAATAAAATAAAATAAAAACATTTCACCAGGCGTGGCCGCACATACCAGAAGCAGCAACTGCTCAGATAACTACTTTTGCCAAAACGTGACTTTGTATTTTTTGTTTATTGAGCGTCTGTTTTCTTGCTGTGCTCCTTCAGCCTGCATCTCATCAGGCGTCGGTAGCGCTGAGGTGGGATTTGGCAGGCTAACAGCAGGTTCATTGTGTTTGTGTGTGAAAAGACCGAGTGGCATGCTGGGCCCGCACCCGTGCCAACAGTAAAGCGGCGAGCCGGTCCAGTTCCCCCCTCCCCACTGAACCATCTGCTCATTCTGAAAAGTGAGGAAAGGGGAAGTGATCCATCTTCCTCAGAGCGAGTATCAATAAAAGCCCCGCTGCAATCTTTGGACGTGTGCCCGGTACACTTTCATTAGCATCCAGAGGGGAATCCATCATACCTGAACAATCTAGTACATAATATTTGTACTTGCTTCCTTCCCACCACTGGCATGGGTGCATTCATGCGTGGGGAAATCAACTTCCTGCTGCTCTCTTGAGCGTGTGATCACCTCGCAGAGAACATCGACTCGATGGAAATGTTCACAGCTTCATGATGTGTGACATGTGCTCTGATTCATCACAGAGGGATGTGATGAACACATCTCGTTGTGAGTGAGCAATGTTCAGCGAGCGTGTACACTGTCATGGAAGCAGCAGCTTTGGGTACACCGATCCAGTCCTATTCTGCTTCTCCTTTTGTGACCACAACCTGCTACTCTATGTAGCTAGCTATCAATTTGATAGCTTTCATAGCATTCTGCCCTCCCTGAGCAGACTGAGTACAGTTTAGCAGACAGCGAACAGTCCCTCAAAAAGAGTCCAATGTTGTTAGCGTCAAGCCACTTATTACACTCCAGTTGAAGTTAGCTGTAAAACTAAACACAAAAAAAACGAAGACAATTACACACAGTGCACCCTTAAATGCAAACACACGTTGTTTAGCTCGTTTCCCGAATGTCGCTAGCTCAAGGCTAACGCTAATTAGCGCGCTACTCGCGGCACTTTTATCACTCAAAAGAACGGCTATTCATACAAAAACTTTGCAAAAATATATACAGAGAAGCATTTTAATAACATTACTCACAAACATATGCTCTTCCCACGCTGCGAAAAACAACTTGTATTTGACATAACTTGATCGTAACTTTTTTTTCTTCTATTCTAATGTGAGTGTATCTGAACGCGCGGAACAACACTGCCCCTAAGTGGCCAAATTGTGTACAACATGAACAGCGCTCCCAATAAAGGCACACACAAACATGGGTAATACAGTATAAAATAAATTAAATTAAATTTATTTTGGGACATTTTATATCTAGTCTGAATTGTAGTAAATGAGAATCTCGATTCTTATGTCGAATCAATTTTTGGCACACCCCTAATACCAAATATAACCTTTCATTTTAAATCCTTACTAGTCTTTGTTTTTGTTTTCAGATGCTAGTAAACTGTGCTATTAGTGCACCTAATCAAGTCATTTCCTAGTCATTTTCAATGTCGTGTTACCTTGAAAGAGAGGATGCCGCCAATGAAGAGGAGGACTGCGAAGACGAGGCACATATTATTGGTGGACATGATGTCCTCTTTGTAAGGGAAGGTCCCCGGCTGCAAGGAGGAGAGAAAAAAATGCTTCCAGAATGTCAAGCAACAAAAGGTGTGAGTAGTTCAAATGCTGTCCTTGCAAGTCATAAATTAGCCTCAAATCTTAACCTTCGAGTTTCAAGGAAGTTCCAATTAATTTAAAAAAGAGACATTTTCGGACTCACCAGCTGCTGGAGGTAGTCCTGCACCGTGTTGGGGTACACCACCACGCTGATGGCCACCAGTGTGTTAAGGGCAAAGTCAAAGATTTGGTAGCAGAAGAACGGAATGAGCCAGGCGGCGTGTTGCTATGTGGGATAAGACGGGAATATAAACTTCAAAAATTGTCATTGGAAAAAAAATAGGTGTTAACTTACTTTGTAAGCACCGTATGTCGCCATGCCACATATAAGAATCATGAGGAGGGATATTGCTGTCGCTATGCAGATATCTGTAGGTAAGGGGTGAAAAAAACAGGGTCAAAGTTAGGTCTAGCATTGTCCAGGCTAGGTCTTTCCAATTTTGACGCAATTGGAAAAAAATAATACAATAATAATATATTTCTATTAGAAATGGCCAATAGGATCCCAAAAATGACAGCTTTGAATCAAAATGGCAAACTTCCTGTTTACTTTCAAGCACAGCTTGTGAAATATTAACGTCCATGCTCATTAGCTAGCGTAACAGTCAGGTTGTTTCCGATATTGGCCGGTGGAATCTGAACTCGGAGTGATCTGTAAATTAAATTGGATTTGCCCGGGTTCATTCAGAGGTGCATTGATAGTTGCCAAGCAGCGCTGTCAATAGCCGTCTACAAAAAGATGGCGTCTTTGTATTGGCATGTGTGCAAATGTTTTGCCAGATTTTCATCATAAGAGGACAGCAAAGGCACTTTACAATGACCTTGACCAATCGGTCCCTTGGTTAATTTGATAGCAGCTATCATTAGCATCCCTTGCTGAGGCTGTTTCTTTTTTTTGTGGAAAAAGTGACCCAAAAAGGTCAAAGGAAAAGCAACACGGGCAGACGGTAATCCTTGGATTCTGGTCAGCGAGCTTTCTTTCCACCAGAGTGCTCTCATTTTTCATTAATTAAAATGACTCATCTTGTTCGTGTTTTCCACCGCTATCGCTAAAAGCTAAAGCCATTTCACCCCCAATGCGCTGGTGGCAGGTCAGCCCCCCTCCCTCTCCAGAACGCCGCTCTCAGCTCGGACACAGCTGACGCGCCTCAGAGTGCATGAACGTCCCCTCGGGCGACCGTGGTGGTCACGGAACACCCCCCCCCCCCACCCCCACCCCCGGCAATGTAGCGTCTGATTAAAAACAGGGATCTCATTCCGAGCGGGATTATGGCGTCCATCTTGAATGACTCACCAATCCATTGACTGATCCCATGACGGGATTTGTTAAATGTTGCCAAGATGTGACAAGCTGCATGTTTTGGTTAGGTCAGGATTAGCAGCAACGTTGATATTATTTCCCACCTCATTCTTGTTTACTTGCTAGCATTCTGGCAGAGGTGAAAAACGCACACAGAGCTGGATTGACCAGAGCACAAAATGATGATCTTCTACTTCCATTATTTCCGTCAGCCATTTTAACACAAGACGACACACTTTTGAGATGCAAACTGGAGGCTGAGAGTGTGTTTGCGCTCACTGGCGTCGTCCATGACATCGACGTCGGTTCCCAGCTCGGAGCTAGTGAGGTGGTAGCGGTACTGCACGGGGTCATTGAGGGCCGACAACAGGATGAGTAGCACCACCGCGTTGATGAGCTGCAGGCAAAAAAACAAACAAAAAAAAACGAAGATATTTTTAAACTGCTTTGGTGGCAGCAAATCTGACTTTGATGCTGATGTTTTATGACACGGTTTGCTGAAATGTAGTTACAGTATAATGCTGTATTATATATTTTTTTATGTTAGCCCGAATGGACACTAGGCCGGGGGATTATGACCTTGAAATTTATTTTCATGAAAATAACTATCATTACTTTAAAAAAAAAAAAAAAAAAAAAAAAAAGAAGCTTCAATTTCCCTAACTTTTTGTGAGAAGTGCGTAGCGACCAACTAGCTACGTTGGCATCACTAACTAGGTCCTCTCTGTTTGCAGCCATGTTGTTTGCGGAAACAATCGTATGCTTTTAAATATGGAAGCCTCTTAAAAAAAAAAAAATCCTATTTTGACATGCTAGTCCAGACACATGTATTAATAACATTGTGGGTACAGGGGGATGGGGATAGCGTAAACACTTACAAAAGCACAGGCGGGGATTTAGCAGGCTTAAGAGCTGCGCTACTATGTTTAAAAGCTCAGGTTAGTACAAACGCATCAATGCTAAATTTAACCAAAGTGCACATGTAGGGCAAACAGCATGAAACGGTTGACGGCCATTACGGGAATGTGAATCTGTTATACAATTTATCAACTAAAACAGGTGCAGTTTAATCAAATGCCAGGTTTTTGTGGTATAAAAAAAAAAGAGGCCAAGATGTATCATTTCAAAACATGAAACTGGAGATGGACACCCTTTAAAGCGTCTCTGATTAACCCCAATTAAAGTTATGATGTTCTAGTAGGCTTTTCCTGACATTTTTGGAGTTACATCACATCCTTAGTTATAAGAGTATGTGCATACTTTTGCCACACGTAATGTCAGTTGTATATTTTTTAACTCCACTCTTGAAAATATTTCATTTATTTTTTAACCGGACTTTTTAATAACTAACATTGTTCAAACTTTAAACATGTTTAATACTGTATTATATTTTCCTTCTTTGTATATGAATTAATTAAAATTATGTTAGTATTACAATATATTTCACAATACCTTTAGTCTTTTTAGTCCTTAATTTAGTTTAGTAATTAAAATTATGTAACTGTATTATTTTATTTAACAATGGAGTATAATTAAATACATTTGTACATTTAGTTCCATTCTATTCCTTTCTCCAAACTGGACACTTTTATCTCTATAAACTAAGCCATATTTTTGGATTCAATACTTTAGCCGATATGCAGGTGTTCCTATTACGTTTCTTAAAAACGTTCTCGAATGTTTAAAAATGAAAAACAACATGGAAAAAAACCCCGAGGCGAACATTATTTTATCGTAAAAGACAAACGAGGTTCGACGTCGTTGCTCGCCAGTTCAACTCAAATCCATCGGAACGTGACGCGTTTCTAATATGTCGACGGAAGTGGTCAAAAAGAAAAGAAATAAAGACTTACCATGTACCAAATGCCCAAAATAATGGTGCCCGTCCGGACATGACAGCAGAGGCAGCAACTCGTCGAGTACCAGCGGTCCCACGGCGAAATCATCCTCAAACGCTGCTCTCGACAACCAAAACGAGCATTAATTTACATGAAGACTGCCGGGGGATGAAACGCCGTTCAGCTCCGTTGATATATTACAAAAATAAACAAAACAAAAATAACGACAACACAATAAGAGCTTGTCGTCACGTCGACATCGAGCGTATGCCGAGCGAGATGTTCGCCTCCTGCTCGAGCGAGAGAACGAACGAGAGAGTCCCTTAATCTGGCTCGTCCCACAATCATGTGACCAGCCGTGTATTTATTATTATTATTATTATTTGTATGCATTAAAACGTGATCGCCGTTGATGGAATAATACAATTGATTCATTTAGCCCATTATTTACTTAAATTTGTTGTTGATTTTTTTTTTTTTTTATGTTTTTGGGTATCGCAGTTACAGTTTGCTCTCAAATGAACCAATCACATCTGATCTGAACCCAAGTTATATTGGAGTCAGCACACACTTTTTTTTTCAAGTGCCTGTTCAGCTTATTAATTAATTTATTTGTCATTATTTCCGGCCATTTGTTTGTAATTCTTTTTCATAAAAACGTCGAAAATGATAACAACAAAACTATAGTTGTTTAGCGCTTAGCGCTAGCTAGCTGGTGGTGCGAGCGTTACACAGAGAAGGTTTTCTCAATTGGATTGTCAATTAGTTTTCAGACGTAGTTGAAGTAAGCTATTTTAAGCGGGAAAAAATAACCTTTTCCATCAACGCAAAGGTATACACTAATTTTAAAACATGTAACTTTAGTGAATGAATGAGGCTTTGTAATGCGCTATGGCGTAAATAAAATGCTAAAGAAGTGCATTGTATTTAGTTTTTAGTTTTTTTGAGGGCTCAATTAAAAAAAATATTAAGTGTCAGAAAGGCAAAAAATAAAGGCCACACATGGAATCACAGTGGGGGACACATATAATGGACGTAGCTTGACTGTCTCTGGGCAAATGTGGGATGAAAGCTGACAGATGGGCTGGCAAGCACACAGCGATAAGCTTTGGCGTGGGTGGACCCATGACATGGTGTTGACATGAGGGGATTTTCCTGTGCGGCCACGACTTTAAAACCCCCCCCCAAACAAACTACTACAAGCTCTTTAACTGCGGAAAACCTCAATGAGAGCAGTCCACTCAGCAGGTGACACTATTAAATGCGGATTTGTGCGCACAGAAAATCTCCTGAGACTTCAGCTCAATGAGATTAAATGTATTTTTTTTTTTTCGTTTTAAGACAAAATTGCTAAATTGCCTTGTGTTATTTTATTGACAACGATAAAGTAGTGCAATATCTCATTCCTATTTTATATTTTTGACATTCATGCTAACTTGAAAAAAAAAACACCAGTTACTTAGTTGCTACTTGAATATTTTTTTTGTTTTTGTTTTTTAAATCTTACTCTTACTCAATAATATTTGGAGGACTTATTTTAACTTTTGAGTCATATGATTGCAAAGTAACATTACTTGTACTTGAAATTAACTACTGGAAGGCATGCATGTACTAGTAACCTACCAGCTCCAGTAGGGGCAGTAACGGTAAGGCGAGGATGCGGTCAGCCGAATAGCAAAATCGAAGAAGAAAAAGCCGGAAGTTAGCATCACGTCCATAAACAGAGCCAACGTGAGTGTCAAAATCTGTTTCCCCTCCTTTCATCACCACCTTTGATTTTCTTTCACTACACACGTGTGACATTTAATAGACGCAAAAGCACCGCAGCTCGTTTGTGTCGAGCGTAACTCCGCGGCCGCCTCGATGTTTGAATTAGCTTTAGCGTGCTAGCTACCTAGCTGCAAACAAAGAGACGCGGAAGTTAGCGCTTAGCGACGCATGCTAAAAGCAGACGGCCGGCGGCGGCGGTAACGCCTCCATCATTTTGAAAATGTGTAAAGTCCGAATGCTGACAGCTTTGGTGAATCAGCGACTTAATATTGCAGTTGAGGAGATATTTGTAGTGCTTGAAAGAACGTTGACAGAGTACGAGGAAGAGCTGTGTCATACAAAAGAAGAGAACGAGCGACAACGCAAACTACTAGACACTCTTTTCAAGGTTCGATCACCTGCAGCAGGTGAGCAGTTGTCAAGTTCTACTTTGCTATCATATTGTCACTGAGTCGAGGGTTGGGCGATATGTCCTTCAAAACGAAATCTCAGTTTTGTCTCTGCCACATAAACATTTTAAATCGATTCTAAAAGAAAAACGATCTCTTTAGTTAAAACGTATGTAAACACAAACCTTAATAAATTAACTGACTGATTAAAATGAGTCATTTAATTGCATGGATCGAATAGTAAGCGCTTTCAAGCTCTCTTGTCATTTAGAGTGGTCCAGGTATTGACATCTGTGGTAAACTACGGTTCGAAATTCAGTGCGTTCTGGGCAAACGCAGCTGCTCAGATCATAGTCGAATGTAGCCTAACATCACCCTTTCCTGTTCTTGTGTCCTTCAGATCTTGCTGCTGGGCAGCAGGAGTGGAGCTCCATAATGGAGCAGAAGGAGCCCGACCCCTCCAACATCAAAGTGGAGGCGGAGGAGGATGTGAGTAGCAGTCATTCGCAACAAGAGGAGCGAGCTGATACCGCCAAGTTCCAGGTGACTAGCATCATTGTCAAGAGCGAAGAAGACGAGGAAGGCCGTTCCCACTCGCCCAAGGAGAAGAGCGACGCTGGCGCCGACTCCCGCGTGGGAACACAACCTCACGGCCGTTTGTCTCGGGTCACGCGCTCGCAGCGAGCCTCGTCAGACCTTCCCGACCCAAAGGCCGCAACTCCCAGCGACGTGATGACGGTCGGGAGCACGTTAGCAGGATTAAACTGTGCGCAGCGGCACCCGAGCGGGAAGCCGTTCGTCTGCCCGTTTTGCTGCAAAACTTTCAACCAGCGCGTCCACTTGTCCCGCCACTTGAGTGTCCACACGGGGGACAAACCCTTCCACTGCACCATTTGCAGCAAAATGTTCGCCACCAGGGACCGCTTGCGCTCCCACACGAGGATCCACACGGGAGAAAAACCTTTCAGCTGCTCTGTTTGCGGCAAGCGTTTCTTCCACCGCTCGCATCTCGTCAAACACTCTCACATTCACACGGGCGTGAAGCCCTTCTCTTGCCTGTACTGCGGCAAGCGCTTCTACTCCAACGGCGACCTGATCAAACACACGCGGACGCACACCGGGGAAAAACCCTTCACCTGCTCCATCTGCAACACTAGCTTTAGCGACAGCTCCACGCTGGGCAAGCACAAACGGCGACACACGGGCGAGAAACCCTTCGGCTGCAGCGTGTGCGACAAACGCTTCCCCTTCAAGTTCCAGGTGAAGAAGCACAAGTGCGTTGGGGAGAACAGCAGCACTAAGTGAACTCCATAAGACGACTACTACCACTACTATTCTCCCTTAAAGTGTGGATTCTGTATGTTATAATTGTGATTAGTTAAGTTAAAGGGGTGTCCAAAGTTTGGAATATACTAAGAAAAAACATTTGGCATGGCCCACAAAGCTACTAAAAAAGCTACAGCGACTATGCTATGCTATGCTAAGCTATGACTACTTTGGGCTAGGCAACATTGCCTAAAAAAATCTGACAGTAAATTTAAAAATATTTAAAAAATTGTGGCAATATGCTATTAGGCTAACAATATGCAAAGCCGCAAGGAAGTTATTGATGACTCAAGTTACAAAATTTATTTTTGATAACGCCCTGGTAATTAAAAATAATTCCGTTTCCTGTTTGCCATACTTTCTGCTGTGCACCACGGTCCGATTTGTGACCATGTCACATTAATGCTGTGCAAGTAAATTGCTTTAAAAGATTGCTATCTTTGTCCACATATGGCTTGTTTTGGTTCTGAATGTGGCATCTGATCGCCTTTGACACAAAGCAATGACCTAGCAGTTTCCTTAAAATAAACATCCAAACAATAAATAAATCACTTAGTGGAGTGGTTAAAGTTAAAGAATGTCAGTGGGCCTTAGATTGTTCCTTATTTCTGTATGTGAAGGAAAATGTTTGGACACCCCTGGATTAGTTAGTCGTTTTTAGGCAGAGGGGCCTTGGCCTATCAGAATCGTAGGTTCGAGATCCGCTGAGGTCATTAAACGAAATCCACCCCCCCCCCCCCAACCACCACTGCATGTTGTCGCTGTACATTTCTATGTATGTGTATGCATGCGATACGAGTGTTAAATGTAACCAGCAGGGACAATAAAGGAAGTTCTTGTTATACATTGTTACTATGCGGTTTATCGTTCGTGCAGAAATCGCAGATGAGCCGTTAATTGAACGCCGGGAGAACAGGAGAACACAATGAGCACACAAACACGGGAGCTGCTGTCAGCCACAGCTCACGCCCAACCACTCGCATGCAGACTTGCTGAAGTCTAATGCCACCCCACCTAGCCCCGCCTCTCAAAGGTGCATGCATGCACACAGATATTACCATAAGCACAGTATTTTCTAAAAGTTTATGCTTGAATTTTGTGTATAAATATGTTTATGATTTGTTGAAGTCTAAATGTGTTTAAACCGTTTTTATTTTTTTATGTATATTGTCCATTATGCATCATTCTGTAAAGGAAATTGTAAACATAGTGATTAAGTCATCAAAAAGCACTTGACAAAATTTTACTGGAATTTTTGAAACCGTGATGGTTAGTTTCTAACCACATTGTGATGCACAATACTGCCACCTACTGGGGTGGAGCATTTTGGGTCAGGGGGACATTTGAAGTCTTGTATGAAAAAGTTAATCAAGTGTGAAATTAAACAACCAAGTGATAAGCCTATTTCTGACAACGTGTCTGTGTGAACGAGTTCTGTTCTGGATTTTGCCGAATTGTGACATCACAGTGGGGCTAATTAAAATAATAACCAAACGTTTCTATGCCAATTACGTGGTTAGGTAGGCGGGCCGAAGAGACACCTTGGACGCGGCAGCTGAAGCACTGTTCTGTCCAAGCCGAAAGGTAAGCAGAGCTGCAATGTTAGCACCCATTAGCATTAGGTTCTGCTAGTGTTAGCATAATAATTGGCTCAGTTCACGAGGACTGGACTTGGGCGCCTCTGCTATAAGTGATACATGGGCTCCCCCTAGTGGTATGTGAAAGAATCACTGAATTCAAATTGGACTGGCTTAAACGTTTTGTATCTCGTATGGTGCATTAAAGTGCAGTTGTATTTAACGTGGTGTGAATATGAAGGAAGCACCCAGAGCAGAAGTTTATGGACAAGTTTTGTGTATTTAGATTAAGATCTGACAGCACAAGATGTGGTAAAAATAAAACATAAAACTGCACAGGAAACCACTTATCTCATCACTATCGTGGGGCAAAACATCTCAGGTTTTCACCGTTCAATCTGCAGTCACCGACTTGTCTCCACAACAAAATCTTGTTAGTGAATCTCTCGAAAACAACTTTAGTAACATTACGCAAAGCCACTAAACTGGCGTGAAGACCGACTTGTTAAAACCGGCAGTTTTGTACATCCTAAATTTCAGCAAAAGCTTTTGCTTGAAAATGTCATCTTTTTCTATCCGTACCATTTAGGAAGCAAAATGTTGGAAAATGTTGGCTGTGCTAGGAAAAAAAAAAAAAAACGGTCATTTGCTTTGTAAATTTATTTCCGGTGCTGACTACTCGACAGTGTGTGTATGTAACACACATGACCCAAAAGGGGAAGTGTCAAAGTGTGTGTGTGTGTGTGTGTGTGTGTGTGTGTGTGTGTGTGTGTGTGTGTCTTCATTTGGTCTTCGCAGCTTCGAGTGGACAGCTGACCTCATTCCTGCCGTTCAATGAGTGAGAATCTTTCAATTATTACAATATTTTTCATGATTTGTCCTGCAGGTATAAGTGGTGACGTACAATAACGTCGACTATTCTTGCGGCATTTGTTCACTTCTGCATCTACTGTATTGTATGCGCAGTATTGTATAGGGTAGACATATGTGCAGTGTCGTTGAAACGCTGCTGCTTATTTATAGACTTTATTGATCCATGTATAGTAACATTGTTTACATTCACACCTGCATGTCTAACATTACAGTAACACATTAGAACATAAGACAAAGATATTCAAACGCCTCCGGGAATCGGCCTAAAAAATAAAATAAAATAAAAACTCGTAATGCATGTCATGTCATATGAACAGTAATTAACATAACAGAATATAGTATATTGTCGCTGTCCTGTGAAAAACACTTATGTCCCCTTTTTTAAAAAGTGTGCATTCAGTTTCATCCCATAAATGTACAAATGTTAAAAAAAAAAAAAAAAAGACAAAAATGGACATACGTTTTCTTCGCAGGACAGAGACGATATTTGTCGTATTATTCTTGTTTTGCTGTCAGTCTATTGTTTAGACTATTTCTTGGTACGTACGTAAATGTCCTACATAGCTGCTGACTATTCCTTCTGCTTTCGTTATCCGTTTATGTCTTAATTGTTATACATTTACAGCTGTCACAATACTGTTTATATTTATTAATACACCATCCACCATCTTTTTTTTTTTTTTTTTTGCTACATGGGTTGTTGCTGACTATTTATTTATTCACATAAGAGTTTTATATTCACATCCGCATACGCTGTAGTTATTTGTGTACAGTTGTCACATGTGGCTGATGTACAGTAAATATGTACATATACATTTTGGGATTTCCCCATTGCAGGACTAATAATAGCTAATTCTGATCTATTTATGCTAACAGAACCGTGCTTCTTATTTTTTCCTACAACACATTTAGATACATAGGTGTGAATGGATATACTGTTAAATTAGTGAAGTGGCCAATGAGTGCCTATTCTGACCAAGTAAACTCTTTTATTATAAATAAATTTTTAGTCTGACTGCGTTAGGACATTCAAAACAAGCAAATGTTTCTTTTTAATTTATTTTTTTAACGTGTGATGTACTCGTCACACTGACTCATATTAGGGATTATTTCTCTGTGATTCCGTAGGAGTGTGAAGAGGCAGAGAATCTTCACTTTTCACTGAATGAGGAAGTAACATATTGCCATGGATGCCCACGACCACGGCCGTTTAGAATTGTGAAGAATGAAGAGATTGTCGTGTCATTGTGATTTCTAGACGATTTGAATACAATGCTGATAATGATCAAATAAAAAGCTGACCAGTTGTTGTTGTTTTTTTTTCAAACGCTCCCACGGGGTGGTGGTGGGGGGGGGGGGTCAGATCAGCGCGACGGTGACTCAACATGACGAGAAGAGTTACTGGACGCGCTGCTCCACCATCTGGCAAGAATGTACCGACTGAACTTTGGAAAACAGTGACACTCAAAATGAGTGGAAAGAGAGTAATTTCCTGTTGTTAAGTAACAATACGGTTGTTAGTTTGATTTAAAACAGCAACCACCAACGGATAGAGATCCTGACGTCACGTGACTTTTCACACGTGTCTTGGCGGTGTTCTTTATGTACGTTAGCAACTTAGCAGCTGCTAAATCGGCCGCCGTCATTTATGCCGTAAAAAGTCTTCTTTATGGTGTTGGTCAGATATTAAATTCAACTGTGTAATATCTATTAAACCGTAGCAGCACAAATGAGCAAAACAGATTATTTCCCCCACATTTTGCGTGTGGTAACAGTTAGCATCTGCTGATTTAGCCACCATGTACAAAGTGCAACATTAGCTGGCTAGCATTGGCTCCTGTTTTGGTAACCTGGAGCATGCTCGACCCTTTTGTTTTTGCCTCTTCTCGTTGTGGCAGCTGGTCCACAACAGCTGTCAATCATTGTTCAAATGTGGCGTTTGGCCAAAATGCCTGCGCTAACGACCATTTCGGGACGCGTGACGTCAACGTCAGGATCTCTATAGAGGGGGTATATGTACTTTTAAGAAAGTTAGCTGAGGTTATTATAGTTAACGAAAACTAATGAAATAACGAAAAAACCTATTTTTTTTAAAAAACATGAAACTACATCTTACGTTTATGAAATTAACTACTACTATAATTGTCCTTCACCTCATTCAAGATTTATTTTGCTTTGCTGTATAACCCACAGCCGTCGCTACAGAAGGACAATCTTGGACTTGACAAATATGCCATAAAGAAAAACTAACTAATATTAAAACTAATAAAAATGAATAAGTATATTATAATTAGTATAATAATTAAGCAATTAAAAAAAAAACTTGCCCTCAAAACGCAATATGAAATGTGGATGCTCGGTGGCCCAGGCGCTGTCGGTCCCATGTCCTAAAATGGGTGACTTCAATCTGAATGGAGTCAAGTCATGTGACCACCTCCGCTTCTTCCTCAGGTCCCAAGATGCATCCTGGTGAAACAGCGTTGTCTCTCTTCCTCAACGCCTCCATTCCGGCAGTCAAGGCGAGTAAAGGAGGTGGCATGGACACGCTCTCCGTCGTCCTCAACGCGCTCACCATCATGCTCGGCATTCCGGGCAACGCTATCGTGATTTGGGTGGCGGGATTCAAGCTCAAGGTGGATGGAAATCGTCTTCTTTTTTTCCATCTATCCAAGTTTGCTTTCTTTTAAGTTGTTCCTGGCCTTATTTGCGCCTTCCTGCTCTTCAGGCAACCGTCCTCAACGTGTGGCTGGTCAACCTGGCGGTGGCGGACATAATCTTCTGCTTCACCCGAATCTTCTCCCTGGTCAAGAAGCTCTTCCTGGACCACTGGCCCTTCGGCTTGTTCATCTGCAAGTTCAACGGCTTCTTCAAGTACGCCAACATGTTTTGCTCCGTCTTCATGCTAGCCGTCATCAGCCTGGACCGGGCCATCTGCGTCTGGTTCCCGGTGTTCACCCGGCGCCGGCGCACGGTGTGCAACGCCCGGGTGGTGGCCGCGTGCGTGTGGGCGGCGGCCGTGGTCTTCAGCACACCTTATTTCTTCTACCGGCAAGTCTTCGTGGATTCCAGGAACGTGAGCAAGTGCACGGTAGAGGAGGTGAAGGACGTGGACGCCAGGACGGCGCTCTACTTCATCCGCTTCCTGTGCGGCTTCCTGCTGTCATTTATGGTCATCCTGGGCTGCTACATCCTGGCCGGGGTGGGCATCCGTCGCACCCGCTTGGCGAGTAAGTCGCGTACCCTGCGGGTGCTGGCCCTTCTGGTGGGTGCCTTTTTCCTGTGTTGGGCTCCGTATCACTGCCTGCTGATGCTCAGGATGACGGACAGCAAAAGCTCGGTGGTCAAGATGTGGCTGCCCGCCGCCAAGGGCGTGGCCTATTTCAACAGCTGCGTCAACCCGCTTCTTTACTTCTTCGTGGGGCTCAAGCTGAGGGGCCGGTCCAAGAAGTCTTTGGCGGGTCTGTACAAGAGCGCTCTGGCCGACGACATTGACAGACAAACGGGGCAGTCCAACGAAGACTCCGGTGGGAGCGGGTCCCAGTTGTGATGAGAGAAGGGGGGGTTAGCTCAAATAAATGCTAAATAGCCTACTGTATAATGCGTAACTGTAACAAAAAAATATTAGATCCGAAGTCAATTTTGACAAATGCATGAACTATTTTAGTATGTGGAAAAGTTGAATCATATCAGATATTTAACTAATTTGCTCCCAAAAACATTCCAACTTTTATTTTAAATATTGCCATTGTCCCAAAAATGTATTTATAGTTTTTTTTTTTACGTTTTCTATGCTAGAGCATACAGAAAGCTTTGATGCAGCCTCTAAACCTGAAGAGGACGCTTAAAGCAATGGTAGTTATTACAAAAACGGCCAGCAGGTGGCAGCAGAGTATAAGAGCTCAACCAGGGCCATGTTGCAAAAAGCTCTTTTCCCCAGTGTTTAAAACAGATTCGTGAATAATGATGAAACTTATCTATATTCTAATGCTAATTGCTGCAAAACGTTAACAGACACAAATGTACTTTTTATTTACTGATGAAAGAAGAGACTCCAATCTTTCTTTCGGTAGGTTACATGTTTTGATAGCAATAGAACAGAACGGATTGCAAAATCCGTCAAAATCCAGTTAAACAACCGGGAGCGAAGGGGGTTGCTTCAGTGAAAATGGCCGGGAGCGAATGCGTTGAGAAATGAATGAAAAGCACCTCTTCATCTCCCCTTGACCCGATGACGTTACGCAACAAAGGAAAGGATTCATAAAGATTAGAAGAGTTGACTTTTCAAAGAGGCCCATCATCGATTTCACAAAGCTTTGTGGTTTCAAAAAGTCATCATCACGCTTTAGACGAGACTTGCTAGCCTTTCACATCAATCATCAGGGCACAGCAGGAGGGTACGACCGGATCCACCATATCTTAGACAGCACATCCAACGACACTCTTCTTTTGGTTTGCCGGGTCCTTAACGTTACAGCCACATATCAAAGTCACTATTACAGGATGTTCAACGGAATGGTGAGTTGCATAAGTGTTCAAAATGTATGCGAATCATCATCTTCGTTTGTTTGGGCGCTATATGTTCCGTTTGTATGATGATGATACAATCATTTATTTTTAGCAGCTTTAAAATCACTTGAAGCCTCCGATTACGTTGACTTCGGTTTGACTCGGCTCAAGTTGGCGCTGCATGCAAATAAATCAAAGGCAAAAAAAAACTCAGGCTTTCTAATTGATGAATAAACTTGGTTTCTAAATTGAAACTGGGTCATAAATCATGTTTTTCATTCCAAGTCAGAAAATAGTTGCCTTTTAGAAATGCTTTGATAGTTGCCTGTCTATTGTTGTACATTGTTGTTCCTTAAATAAAATCACACATTCTCCTGGTATGTTTGTCTTGTATTTATAAATCTGTTGTTGGACTCCTGACAACGTGTTTGTGTTCATACATATGCAGAAACAGGAGCCAACATGGCCCGCATTTTAAGAGACGGAACTGAAAACGGCACAAAAAAAAACATTTTTACATTTTGCGCCTCGGCCTGGAAAGATCTGCAAAAAGGACTTTTGTTTGCCATCTTAACTATACAATCTTATTCTTGTTTGTTTGTAGCGCGTTTTAGCATATTTTATCTGTGTCTTGTGAGTTTTTGATCATGTAAAAAGGTCACATTGGTTGTCCGTTGTTCTTAAGATAAGCTAACTCGCAGTCGCTAGCTAGGTACTTAGCTAGATAAGGTAGCCTAATGTGTTCCAGAATAAAAACAACACAACAGGGTGACCAAACGTCCTCTTTTGGGAGAACAGACATTGGATAATAGTAATGGATAATAATAATAATAATAATAATAATAAAATGCTAAATTTGATACTTTCTGGGTATTAGCAAATCGAATTAAAGTTCCATAAGGTTTAGTTAAGCAAGTTACAAGTTCTATAACTGGTGACGAGTCCCACTGGAGTCAAGACATTTAGTCCTCCCACCTTTATTCTCTTCAGGTTTCATGATGCTTGATGGTGAAACAGCGTCTTCTCTCTTCGTCAACGCCTCCCTGAGCGACCCGGCGGCCAACGCGAGTGCCAGAGAGATGAATTTGCTCTCGGTGGTCCTCAACGCGCTCACCATCCTGCTCGGCATTCCGGGAAACTCTATTGTCATCTGGGTGGTCGTACGCAGGTTCAAGGTGGATAGGGTATCAGTTTTCTATCCAAGTCAATGGTGGAAAACTTGACAGTGGCAAATGTGATTGTGGTTTCCAAATTTGGGCTTAGAGGACCCTCTAGTGGCTAAAATGCGAGTTACGTTTCAGGTGCTCCTTGATTCTGGAGAAAATATTAATCACGATTATTTTGGCAATAATTGAAGTCACGATGAGGACGATCATTTATTTTTTTGGCACAAAACAAGAAAATGTTTACGCGTAAAAATTATTAAGACAAATAAAATTCTTTGAAACGCTATAATTATGCAAGTTACTCTTGGATGAAACAAAAATTATTAAATGAGTTATTAAAAAAAAAAGGTGCAAATGTATACATTTAAACAACTCAAAATTAGTAATCTTTTTTTTTTGACGATTATGCTGATTTTGTTATTGTGAAGTGTAATTGAAATTGAATTTATTTTAATTGCACAGCCCTCGTACTGGAACAGCTGAACTCAATTTGGGGTTAATCAGAGGCACCCAAAATAGTGACAGGTGTGCATTTAGCATGCTTTCGAATGTTGATTGGTTAATTCCAAACACAGCCACATACTGTACATCCCCAGGTATAAGGGTGTGTAGACATGTGCAACCACATCTATTTTATTTTGCGTGTATGGAGCAAAAGTTTTGAAATATGAAAACTTGAATTTTGTACAGTGCTTTATTCATATTTTTCGTCTTTCCTCAGACCACCGTCCTCAACGTGTGGCTGGTCAACCTGGCGGTGGCCGACCTCATCTTCTGCATCACCCGAATTGTAACCCTGGTCACGAGTCTGTTGTCGGGCCGCTGGCCCTTCGGCTTGCTCATCTGCAAGTTCAACGGCTTCTTCAAGTACGCCAACATCTTTTGCTCCGTCTTCATGCTGGCCATCATCAGCGTGGACCGAGCTCTTTGCGTCTGGCTGCCGGTGTTGACCCGACGCTACCGCACCGTGCGCGCCGCCCAGGTAGTGGCCGTGTGCACGTGGGCGGCGGTTATGATCTTCAGCGCGCCCTACTTCTCCCAATTTAACATCCTGTGCATCCGGAACGTGAGCATGTGCAAAATGAAGAAGATGAAGTCGCTCTCCTTGATCCGCTTCATTTGCGGCTTCCTGCTGCCCTTCCTGGTCATCTTGATCTGCTACATCCTGGCGGCGGCGGGCATCCGCCGCACCCGCTTGGCCGGCAAGTCGCGTCCCCTGTGGTTGCTGGCCCTGCTGGTGGCCACCTTCTTCCTGTGCTGGGCTCCGTACCATTGCCTGCTGTTGCTCAAGATGATAGACAGGAAGCACAACACGGTCTTCAAAACGTGGATGCCCGCCGCCAAGGGCGTGGCCTTCTTCAACAGCTGCATCAACCCGTTCCTTTACTTCTTTGTGGGGCTCAAGATAAGAACCTCATCCAAGAAGGCCGCCGACGGCCTGTGCGAGATCGCGCTGCCAACATTGACGGACAGACGGGAACATTCCGAGAATGCAGGTAATGGATGTGATGAGGGAGGAAGTAAAAAGCTGAAAGAAGTTCGACCCGGTTTCAATTTAGGAGTTGACCCCAGATAGTTGACTGCTTGGCTAACTGTCGCGACAACAAAACTTGACTTTGCCCAACATCAGCACAAACGGGGAAATGTTTTGACTTTAACCAGACAAGACTCCACGGCGGCGCCGGAGCCAACAGTAGACTCTGGGTTGCAATCACGAAAGAAGTCGGGCACGTTATCAGATTTTATTGTTGGTCACAGTCGTGTGCGATCGCGCTGTATTTTGCTGATTTCACAGTTGCTAACAAATAAACCGCTTGCTCCTCTCCACTCACTCATTTTTGAACAGATCCTCAGGCATGACAGGGATTTAAAAACAATTACTGTATCCACAAGATAATTTTTATTCAAATTTTGAGATGAAGTATAATGTAAACACAAAATAGAGAACCGCTACGCAAATGGAGCGCACCTTTTCCAGAATGTCCTCTCCAAATGTCCCAAGCTGCTTTTGTGTAGCACAATTTAAAAAAATGTCACGCCTGGGGCTCTGCAATTTTTTGACCTTCTGTGAATATCATGACCACATGTGTTTCAACTTAATATTTTTCCCGTGTCATGGCTGAGGCTCTACCTTTGACCTCTGCTGTGAATATTCGGTCCATGTGTGCTTTAAACCAGGCTACAAAAACAATGTGTGAGAAAGTGTCCTCGACAGACATGTCCATCAGCTCATTTCCTGATGCTTCCACCTCTGGAAAAAAAAAAAAACGGACGGCGCCAAAAACTAAACAAAAATTAAAAAAACAGCATTTGTCCCACAAAAAAAAACTAAAAACTAAATTTCAAGCGCTTCTTTTCACTCATACTCTGCAATCAGAACCATCATGCCCACGCCGAATAGCAGTGCAAGAATCTCCAACAGCGACTGGCCGAAACTGGAGCGGCCGGCCAGAAGCTCCGGGAGGACCGTCACCGTGGCGATGTAAACGAAGCCGCCCGCCGTGAAGGGCAGGATCCAAGCGGTCGCCGCCGCGCCCACGCCTTCGGCCAGCAGCGAGCAGGCGGTGCCGGCCAGCGCTCCCACGGCGGTGACCAGTTGCAGACACATGGCCTGACGAGAAACAGGAAATTTAACTTTTAGTGGATTATCAGGACTTGGACGTAGACGACTCGTAATTTACACCCACCTTCCTCTTGGTGCAGCCGGACTGGACCAGGATGGCAAAGTCGCCGATCTCGTGCGGCACCTCGTGAAGCAGGATGGTGACGGTGGTGATGGCGCCCACTGCTGGACCCACCAGGAAGGACGCGCCGATGGCCAGGCCGTCCGTGAAGTTGTGAGTGAAGTCGGCCGCCAGGTTGAGGTAGCCGGACACCTTGATATCTGCAGCAGCCATTTTATTTTTAAATCCGATTATTTTATATTAATTTTTTCCCCACTTTACTTACAGGAAACAAAACTAGTTTAAACATTTGTATTAAATTGTAAAATTAAAAAAATCAAAGACTCACCAGCACTCTTTTCCGCCTTCTTCTTTTTTGGTGCCTTCTTCTCTTCACCGTCGCTGTCCTTCTGCTTGACATCTTAAAATAAATAAATTATTTATTTTAAAAAAAATCGGCGGCAAGTGAGCCCGGCGGGCTCGCAAGATTTCTCGCCGTCCATCTTACTGTGCGAGTGTCCGTGCGAGTGGCCCCCCTTCAGAAAACGCACAAACTTCTCCACAACCAAGAAGGCGACGATGCCGCCCAGCACCCACAGGCCCACTGACATCATGTGATCGTGGGCGGCGCCTGCGGAAGCACAGGTGGGAGGAGTAAGTCGCCTACGTGTAAGTCGGAAGGAAGTTTCAAGTTTTAACCTTTTGAGTTTTCCAAGCAAGTCAAGTCAAATCATACAAACTAAACTACCATTTCATAAAATTGCCGACTTGAGTCTGACTTGAGTCAATTTGTGATTTAAAAAAAAAAAAAATTGAGTGTCTGTTACCGTGCGAGTGGCCGTGCGATTCCTCTGCGGCGTGCGTGTCGTCGCCGTGGTGGGCGTGCGGCTCTGTATAATTGGCAGAAGCAGAAAATTAGCTTCAAGCGTTTTCTTGACATTCCGTCTGTGTTGTTGCAGAATTACTGTTAAGCATGTGGCAGGAAGTTTGGCGTCCAGGCTTGTGTGTAAAATAAATCATCAAATCCTCGCCTAATTAACATAATTTTTTTTTTTTAATTACCAATAAATAGCACAAGATGGCAGCAATTGGCGACAAGGATGTCTGATGAAGGTGAGCTATGCAATCGTTTTGCTTTGTGTGATCGTCCAGCAGAAAACTGCGACTCAAACCTTGACTCGGTCATTCATGCTCAGCCGCGAGACGTACCGAGAGCGTGCGGTATAAGATGGAGGAAGGCGTCGCCCAACAGGCCTCCCGACGCAAAGCTCAGCAGGACCTTGAGCAGGTTCTGGTGCTGGTCGCTGTTGGACTGAACCGGGATGAGGAAGAGGATGAGGAACGGCGCGGCGCTGATTAGCAGCGTGGCGCCGATGGCCTGAGGAGACGGGAAGGTCGACATAAGGGATGGTTCTCAACGGGAAGGTGGGAATGGAGAGGATCGTTTGGGTTCTCACCTGCATCCACAGCTCCATCGTGTCTCGCTTGTCTGCGTCACTCTTCAGCCCTTTGGGTGCGTGCCCGTGGTCATGCCCGTGCCCGTGGTCATGCCCGTGCCCGTGGTCTAGAGGTACAACAATGAATTAATTGACAAACAATCGATCAAGTTAGCCTCTCCATTAATCAATACCCAATAAGTAATTAGTTTCAAAAAGGTACATCGCTCCCTCTAAAATCACCACATAAACAATAATCGGAAAAAAAAAGAGTTTAAATCAATTTGTATCCAATTATTCCATCAACTATGGAATAATCGATAATAAAAGTAACGACAGCCCTAGTGTGGTCATCAGCGGCGCGTGACTCGTCATCGGCATGCTCATAGACATCATTATTGTGCCTGTGAGCGGCCATCACCCAGTGCATGGTAGTCGTCATCGGCGTGACTGTGATCATCATCATCATCATCATCATCATCATCATCATCATCTCGCCCTTGATTATCGGCATACTCAGGGTCATCGTTTTGTACGCGATCAACCGCCTGTTCTTGGCCATCGGTATGCGCATGGTGACCACGGTCATCTTCATCGGTGTGACCGTGGTCATCAACGTGACCCTGGTCATCGTTTCGCAAGACATCATCTGTAAGCTCATCGTTTTTTTCACATGGTCATTGTCATTACCCTGCTCATCGGCGTGTGCGTGGTCATCATTTTGCACGTGCTCATGGTCATGACCGTGGCCGTGATCATGCCAGTGCTCGTGGTGCTCCTCCTGCGCCACGTTGGCCTCAGCGGTCCACTTGCTGGCGCCGTGGAACATCTTCACCTCCGGGTCGTGCGAGTGGCTGTGGTGATGGTGCTCATCTCCGTGGGCGTGGCCATGATGGTGGTCGTGCGAGTGGCCGTGAGCGTCGCTCAGGTGTGTGGCAAACAGCACGAGAACAGACAAGGCCAGTGTCACTGTCAGTAGATGTGGGCGCCCCATTATATTTACCTGGAAAAGCATATGAATAAGACATTTTCAGCAAGCATACTGCGTCTCGCACTGACTATGTTACATGCAGTCAATAACACGCAAAAAGCCGAATATGCTCTTCTTATTCAGGTTTTTTTTAAAACTGTGTCGTGGCACGTGTGTCCTAAAAGTATACAGTATTTTAAAATGACTATTTTCAATTAGTGTTTTGTTGCTATAGTACTCGAATGACTCAAATTCGAGATTAATTACTTAGCCGATTTTGATTTTCAAAACAACCACTAACGAGGCTCTCTCTGTGCAAAAAAATCTGATTTATAGCGACAACTAAGAGGATTTCATTGCATCACATTATGTTTGTATTGATTTCCTACAGGAAACAGCTGGCAAGAGTCTGCAAGCTTGAAAGTTTGCAAATTAACTTCAAAGAGCCGCCTCTCAACGTTGCATTTGGAGTTCACTTTCTCACTTGACGCCTCGGCCGTGATCGATTACACAGATTTAGCTCTGGACTTGACCACCACATAAGCCGGAAAACAAACAAACAAACCTGAGAGCGAACGCAGCATCAGTTCGCGGCTAGCGAGCCCTTGCTAACAGCAGAAGTAGCACCGGTCAAATTCACACATAAACAAACATTGTTGCGGATGCCTACCGTAGAGCGGCAATGGTCCACTGGTTGCGTGGAAGTTTGTTTGTCTTTTTCGCGTCGGACAAATTGGACGCAGCTTCACCTCGAGGATGTTTCCTACCTGTAGCTATGCTAGCTGGTAGCCTAGACGTGGCATTTGCACAAGTCCCCAAATCTCGCGGGAAGACATCCCGTTTCCAAGCACGCGTTCCTCTTCCTTGTTGCCCTGCTGCAACTATTACATGACACGGGATGTATGTGTGAGATTTTTGGACCGTATTGTGCTGCATAGACGTGTTTTCACGCGTTAGAGACTGATTATATAAACGCAAGGGCCGCATTTATAGCGTCTCGGATTGCTAAAGAGGTAGCGAGAAAATAGTGGGGTGGGGGGGGGGGATAATGAAGATCTCGCGAGAATATTCCCTTGTGATTGTTTGGCGGCACATCCTGTTGGAGCGGTGTGACGCTACATCGTTTATTTAAATTTAAATTACTTGTTTAAATAAACCTCTTTTACAGGAAAGATGAAAACAAAAACTGCCAATAAAATATAACAATAAATTAAGTCAGAGAAAATATAATCACAGATTTTTTAAAAAGGGGGAAAAAAGAAGAAAAAAGTTAGTTTGTTAGTTAAATTATTTAATTTAAACCAAATAATGATTAATGTATTCAAGGTATTGCAATAAATTTGTCATTGTTTGACATAATAGCCTAAGGTAAATTACTTGCTTAAATAAAGCATGCTAAAAAAGCGCAAGAAAAAACGGCAAAAAACTGAGGTTGCTATTAGATTACGTATTTATATTTATTTAATGCTATTTATTTAGTTATTACATGTTAGTATTAATATCATCATTTAAATATATGTTAAATATTTTAAATAAAGTTGATCCGTGTTTTCCCGTCTTCCGTGTATTAAATGATTCAAATGCACAATTACGCCATCTGCTGGTCAGGGGAAAAAAGTCAGCAGCCACTGGAAAACAATGAAAGACTAGTAAACATTTTAGTTTTAGTCATGTACTATGCATGTGACATTTAATGATGCGTTCAAAGGTGAAGGACAATGACACTAGGACGCGTTGTTTTATGCTTCCTTATGTCTTCAGTTGCTAACTTGCTACGCCCCCAAACCCTCATCAGCTCACAGACCTCAAACAACGTCACGGGCAGAATACTCAAGATGTCGAACAGGATGAACAAGATTTTGACGGTCCTGCTCGCTTTGGAAATATGGAGTTTTCAGGACACATCTGCAGGTCAGTAAAGTCAAGGCAATTGCTTCGCCCCGATATTATGTACTCACTCAGTCACTCTATTTTTGTCCCTTAATTTAATAAAACACACGCACTTTCGGTTTCACTTTTACCGTGCATCACTTAACGGTTTTCTTCCGTGTCTCGTTTGAACAACAACTTGTCGTTACTGAAATAAAAACATAAGGACTGAGGGACTAATGTGAAGCGTTAGAATTAAGAGTTATAAAGTTTAAACGATTATTTTGAACATTTGTTCAAAAAGGAGTGGGAATCCCTTTTCTTTACAGTATTCTGTTAGTTGATATGTCTACACCAGATGGGCTATAAAATTCAGCTGTGTCATTGTACATTTATCACACATTCACTTTGGTAAATGGATATTTGTTTCCAAAAATGATGTGCAGCAAGACATTCCCTGAGATACTTCCTCACCGCAACTTCTGGGGTAAAAAACTTCCCCGAGTTTGTGGGTGCTGCCGAGGTGGACGGCGTCCGGGTGGGCTACTGTGACAGTGAAATCCAGTCAGCGGAACCCAAACAGGAATGGATGAAGCAGCTGGTCCGGGACGAGCCGCAGCACCTGGACTGGTACAAAGTCAAGTGCTCCGCCAATCAGATGGTCTTCAGGAACAAACTCAAGGTTTTGAGTCAACGGTTAAACCAGTCTGGAGGTCTTTTACTCTTCAATAAAACGGATTTGGTAGTAAGAGTAAGCAGTTGCATCAGCGCCCTTCTTCTCACTTCCCGACCAGCCGGCCACGTTTTACAGCGGATGAACGGCTGCGAAGTTGACGACGAGAGCGGCGAGGTGGTGGGATACAACCAGTACGGATACGACGGCGAAGACTTCATCGTGCTCAACCTGCAGACGCTGACGTGGACGGCGCCCTCCCAGCAGGCCTTCGCCACCAAGCTGATTTGGGACGCCGAGAAGGACCGACTGGAGTACAACAAGTACTACTACATCCACAAGTGTCCCCAGTGGCTGAAGAAGTACGTGCAATACGGGAGCAGCGTCCTGCAGAGAAAAGGTGGGGCGGCCTTTTCGGAGCGACTGAACTTGGCTTAAGTCAACCTTGCAGGACTTTAGACTGACTTGGGTTTGGTTGAAACTTGTAACAGACTTGACTTGACATTAAGTTGGTATTCATGAGACTGAACTTGGAGTTTAGCCACAATAACTCGGGACTTGTTTGGAACTATCTTGAACCTTAAGACTTAACACCTACCTGTAACTTTCACCTATGTGACTTATTTCCACCTTTTGCTTGTCTCCTGCAGAGCTTCCCTCGATGGCTCTCCTCCAGAAGTCGCCCACGTCGTTGGTCTGTTGCCACGCCACGGGCTTCTACCCCGACCTCGGCATGCTGTTCTGGAGGAGAGGCGGCGAGGAGCTCCATGAAAATGTGGAACACGGGCAGATCCTGCCCAACCACGACGGAACCTTCCAGATGAGCGTGACCGTCAACGTTTCGGCGGTGCCGCTCGCTGAGTGGCCCGAGTACGAGTGCGTGTTTCAGCTCAGCGGCATCAAGGAGGAGCTGGTCGTCAAACTGGACAAAGACGCCATCCAAAGCAATTGGAGTAAGTCGAGGTGGATGGAATTCACGATTGTATGTCAGAGCAAGAGTCCTTTGAATCATATTTGAAACGTATGAAGGGTGTCAGAACGCAACGGCAACGTTCTGTTTCCCGTTCAGTTCCTCCGCCCGCGTTTCCGGCTGGTGCAGTCGCCGGAGGCGTCGTTGTGGTACTGCTGATCCTTCTGGCGGCCGCCATCGCATGTTACATCTGGAGAAGAAACGATGGCAGTGGTGAGAACAATGTGCAACGATGGAATTGTCCGCAAAAGTAAAAGTGCGGCAAATGGACTCTTTTTGGTTGTTGAAGGTGTTTCACCTTTAATCCAAATGAAAAATGTCTTACTAGGTTTGGTTAGTAGTGTTAGTAGTGGGATTATTCATCTGATTGATTGGTTGAGTTCTGCTATTTGTTTCTCTGGTGGGACAGAGGAATATTTTCGATTAAAGGTGAAATGTTTTCAGCAACCCAAAAGCATCCAAAGGCCTCCATTCAACTGGAGATGACAGAGAATCTGCACACATAGATTAGGTTGGAATAGGAATGTGAGATGAGCCAGTCGTAAAGATAACAACGTTCAAAGTCTCTTCAGGGCTGTTTATCTTTTTGTCTCGTCATTGACTCTCAGCGTGAATGTGCAATATCATTTGTCTTTCTGTATTTCAGGATTCCAGGCTGTAAACGGTAAGTGTTCTACCGTGCACGCACTTTAAGTGAAGGCTTCTGTCAATGAACTGCCGCCTATTCCATGTTTCCATATTGAGCAGTTCTGGAAGTGGCGCACCCCCATTGCCAATCCCAATGCCTTGGTCAAGACCGTGAGCAGTGAGCCCTCTGGGAAACTTTTCAAAATGCCTGTGAAAGAACGGCGGAACCAGGACTTGTTGCATGAGAAGTTACGCCGTTAAACGGAAATCAAAGTGCAATGATTCATGAGCAATTACCGTCAATTTACTGTGATTTTATTCTCCACCCAAGCATAAGTTTTCTGTTTTTGTTTTTTTTACTTGGGTTATTATTTATTTGTTATTTCATGTACTGTATTGACTGTGAGTGTAAAATACCAGAATACTGTAATACTATGCCTAAAGCACTCCTGCTTTTATTTCCCAAAACCTTTTCACTTCCCTGGAATGGGATCCACGTGGAAGCTGTTATTATTATCTTGTATTTTGTTGCAATAATAAACTTGTATACTGAAACATATTTTTTGTCAATTGCTACGTGATTAAATAGACACGTACTGTGCATATCAATGCAAATGCAAACCCTATAAAGCAGCACAATCTTTTATGCTCAAGGATTTTGATTGATTTTAACTGACAGTTTGGACAGGTCAAGCAACAAAAAAGGTCAAATACTCATGTCAATTAGGTAAAACGGTATTTTTTTAATAAAGAATACTATTCCCTTTAAATTGTTATTTATTAATTTAATGATACTTGATTGGCCAATTATCTAGTTAAATTAATATAAGAACTGTGCTGTTTATTCCACCAATATGTTTATTTTTTTTACTGTAAATCAAATATGCAATTATGGGCTAACTAAAATTAAATCAATAAAACCTTTTTGATTGGTTCAATTTGAGATAGACCGGTTTAGACACGTACGGTTTCTCATTCAACATCATGTGACTGGTGTCTTACTTTATTCTGAAAATAAAAACATTACGCAATTTCCGCTTGTGCTTCCTGCGCATTTACCAGGAAGTCGTCTGACAGCACTCCTGTAAGAGATAATAAAAAGTAGTGAAAATGATCAAGATAATCCTCGTACTGCTCCTCAGCGAGTTGACGTCCTCAGGTAAAAAAAAGAAAAAACATTTTTTTCCTGTATATCTCAATTCTGCCGTTTTGCTTATGAAACTTTTACTTTCGTTTTGGCATTTTGGCAAAGTTCAGCGCGCTTTGGGCCAACGTGTGCCGTTGTTGTGGCCTCGGGGTCATTTCCGAGGTTCGAGGCCCCCCCCCCCCCCCCCCCCCCTCTTTACAATCTCTTTTACCCTGCAGCAAAGTTATCCCTCAGCTACTTCCTGACCGCCACCTCGGGGGTCCCCGGGATGCCGCAGTTTGTGGGTGTTGTCATGCTGAATAACAAGCCGGTGGGCTACTATGACAGCGACAAAGATACGGCGGAGCCCAAGCAGGCCTGGGTGCAAGAGTACCTCACGAAGGAGCCCAAGCACCTGGTCTGGTACGCCAACCAGTGCCGGGACCACCAGAGAGATTTCAACGCAGACATTTACAACCTCAAGCGCCTTTTCAACCAGACGGGAGGTACGACAACCACTTTCTCAATGTCATTCAGATTTAGATGCTGCCTTCGCTGGCTGGCCAATAAATTGATTTCCCTTCCGGGAATTTGTTGTTGTGATCTTCAGCATACAGAATAACATCTAAATGTCAACCACATTTCCCAGGCGTGCACGTCCTCCAGCGAGTGAGCGGCTGCCATTTTGACAACGACACAGGTGTGGTGACGGGTTTTAACCGCTACGGCTACAACGGCGAGGACTTCATCCTGTTGGACATGGACACGGAGACCTGGATCGCACCGCAGCGGACCGCCTATCTCACCAAACACAGATGGGACGACGAGACGGCCACCATCCAGTTCATGAAGCACTTTTACTTGAGCAAATGTCCTGACTTGATCAACAACTACATGCGCTTCGGGGGCGAGTTCCTGAGCAGAACAGGTAGGATGGACGCACCTCGCCATCGGCGGCTCAGCAAGGATGACGTTTCTCCTCTCCTGTGCAGTGCACCCCCTGGTGGCGCTTCTCCAGAAGACACCCCGGTCGCTGGTCTGCTGCCACGCCACAGGCTTCTACCCGGACCACGGAGCCAAGATGTTCTGGCGGAGAGGCGGCAAGGAGGTCCCGGAGCCAGTCCAAGAACGCGGGGGGATCCTGCCCAACCACGACGGAACTTTCCAGAAGAGCGTTTGCCTCAACGTGTCGACCATCCCGGAGGATGAGTGGGCCGAGTACGAGTGCGTCTTTTATTTTGAGAAGCGCGCCCAGGAAGAGATGGTCAGCGCCATCCTGGACAAAGCCGTGATCAGAACCAACTGTGGGTATCTTTGATTTACAACACTTTTCTCAACTTTTTCATTCTTGGGGAGGAGGGGTTCTAAATAATATAACTTGTGGAGCCCAAGTTTGGCAACCTCACAATTCTTACTTGCCCGTGTCCAGATTTGCCTCCAGGTTCGACACTGGGTCCGGTGGTTGGAGGCATTGTTGTGACTTTGCTCCTCGTTGTGGCTGGCGCCATCGGATCGTATCTGTTTTGGAAAAGAAAGGACAAAGGTGAGGACCAGAAATGAAGAGAAGAAATGATGTTTATGAGAATGTTGACCCATGTTGCTCTTCCTTGGTTCTGTTTCAGGCTTCAATTTGGTGACCGACCAGTAATTCCACTTTTCTGTGAACATCTAGAAGTGAGCGATTGATTAGTTGATTATAGTATTTTCTCCTTCAAGCATGAGTCCATGAAGTACTGTAACTTTTTTAAATGTTGCTATTGTGATGGGGTTTTGTTAATCCAAACACGATAGAGTCTTGAAGTGACTTATTTTTTCTACTGAATATTGACAGAATTTTTTAGTTATTTTACACATCAGTATTTTTCAACAGTATTAACTTTGTTATACTGCCTCTTCTGTGCCATAGCTACGACATAGGGTAAAGGGTACAATGACACTGCATGTGAAAATAGGTCCTTTGTATATATTTGTCAACTTTTTTTTTCACAATTTTGGCCATTTTAGGTCGTATCTTTAAAAAAAATCTATATATTTGTTTTAAAACAGTTAACTGTGTTATCCTGTTTTTGCCTCTCTGCTGTAAAGATTCATTTGATAAAACTATTTAACGAAGCAAATCAATCGTATGGATACATATTTTCTTTACCTATTTTTTTTGTTTGTTTTTGGTACGACCCAAACCTCCCAAAAATCATGTTTTTATCTACGTCGCCACTAAAT
>NC_141257.1:3266904-3399404 GCF_054856555.1 Leptonotus elevatus | reverse complement strand
ACCAACAGTGTTCGGGTTCGGGTTAGGGTTCGGGGTTAGGGGTTTAGCATGTACATTTGTCACCTCTGCTGGTCGCAGCCAAAAAAGTGCACGTTATTTTGCATGTCTGTCATTCATCATCCATGAACACGACTGCATTTGAATGTTGCTCGAATTTCTTTGGATGCGACTTGGTGTCAAAAGTTTGACAACCACCGTTCGGGAGGATCAGGAAGCAAAACCAGCTTTCAGTACATGTGACAGAAATCCATTGCTGCGATTGGACGGCTTGAGACCAAGAAAGAAGAAATCCTTCTCACCGTGTCACTGATTCTTTCATACAAGTCAAACGGACAAAAAGTTCCAGAATGCAAACAAATCTCCTCTCATGCACCAAAGCATGTAAAACCCGTTGCGTGTCTTCACATAAACGTCACATTTGAAATATTCTCTGATCAAGTAAATATTGCTCAGGAATGTGGTGTACAGCAGTCGTTCAGGGATTTTTGTGACAAAAAAAAAAAGTTGTAACAGTCTTGAGCAGACAAGCAGTTTTTTTTGTTATTTTTTTTTTTTTTTAAGTACTTCTCGTGGTGTGGGGGGGGGGGGGGGAACATTTAGCTGCCACGAATATGGTGAAACTCGTGTCATGTGAAAGGAAATAAACAAGTGGACTACAACTAACATGGCCGTCCCTCCCTGCGCAGAAGCCCTGAGGACAAATCATAAAAATAAAAATTCTTGATTCTCAAGGGAACACTTCCTGGTTCCTTGTGGTCTCCATAGCAACAAGGATGACCAAACAAACAAAACAAACTATCACAGTTCTTGAAATCGTCCAGTTTTAAAGGAAGGAGAAAAAAGAAGCAGGGAAAAAAAAAAAAGGTCCAGTGAGTACAGCAGGGCTAAACTAAGCTAAGCTAGTTACAATCGTAAACAAAGTCATAGTTGCTAGGCTCTTTGGGAATGGGGGGCGGCGCTTCGGGGATCTGGATGTTCTCCAGGTCCAGTAGGCGGAGCTTCATCTCCATGGAGAGCAGCGTGTCCATGTCGGATTTGGTGTAGTCGCTGGTCATCTCCTTGCCGAGGAGCGCGTTCAGACCGTCCGTCCACACACTGGTGACGGGTTCAAGGACAAAGAGTCAACAACTGACGACCAACATGATGTCAACTGAGAAACAAAAGAGGACAATATTGCAAAATACATGCCAATACAACGAGCAGCTCAATTGAAATGACTTTGCAGCCCACTAGATGGCGCCGTGGCACAATGGTTAAGAATCACTGCAGTTGAGGATGACAGCTGCCATTAGCCATTGTACACAATTAGCATCCTCTATTTTCCATTCTCCGTAAGCTGCTGCCAGGAGCTGCTATTGAGCTTTTTCTGCTTCTTTTTTAGCTTCCAACTGCTCCCAATTGCAGATAACGGGTGGCTAACGCTCGCTTTCAGCAGCTACGACCAGCTGCACTTTTAACTTCCTGTCACGTAGCCACTGTTAGCTTCTTATTAAAATTGTTATTATTCGTTTAACTTCAAATGTACAGAACATATTGTTGAACATTATATAGAAAAGGTAACAGACAAGCTTAGAAATCTCCTAAAACAACGCAATTTTATTTTATTTTTATTTTATTTTTAATTTATTTTTATTTTATTTTAATTTTATTTTTATTTTTATTTTTATTTTTATTTTTATTTTTATTTTTATTTTTATTTTTATTTTTATTTTATTTTTATTTTTATTTTATTTTTATTTTATTTTATTTTATTTTATTTTTATTTTATTTTATTTTTATTTTTATTTTTATTTTAAATTTAATTTAATTTTATTTTATTTTTAATTTAATTTTATTTAATTTTATTTTAAATTTAATTTTATTTTAAATTTAATTTTAATTTAATTTTATTTTATTTTAAATTTAATTTAATTTAATTTTATTTTATTTTATTTTAAATATAATTTTATTTTATTTTAAATTTAATTTCATTTTATTTTAAATTAAATTTAATTTTATTTTAAATTTAATTTTATTTTAAATTTAATTTTATTTTAAATTTAATTTAATTTAATTTAATTTTATTTTAAATGTAATTTAATTTTATTTTAAATTTAATTTTATTTTATTTTAAATTTAATTTAATTTTATTTTAAATTTAATTTTATTTTATTTTATTTTAAATTTAATTTTTATTTTATTTTAAATTTAATTTTTATTTTAAATTTAATTTTATTTTATTTTATTTTATTTTAAATTTAATTTAATTTAATTTAATTTTATTTTAAATTTAATTTTATTTTAAATTTAATTTAATTTAATTTAATTTTATTTTAAATGTAATTTAATTTTATTTTAAATTTAATTTTATTTTATTTTAAATTTAATTTAATTTAATTTAATTTTATTTTAAATTTAATTTAATTTTATTTTATTTTAAATTTAATTTTTATTTTAAATTTAATTTAATTTTATTTTAAATTTAATTTTATTTTATTTTAAATTTAATTTAATTTAATTTTATTTTAAATTTAATTTAATTTAATTTAATTTTATTTTAAATTTAATTTAATTTAATTTAATTTTATTTTAAATGTAATTTAATTTTATTTTAAATTAAATTTAATTTTATTTTAAATTTAATTTAATTTTATTTTAAATTTAATTTTATTTTATTTTAATTTTATTTTAAATTTAATTTTATTTTAAATTTAATTTTATTTTATTTTATTTAAAATTTAATTTTATTTTAAATTTAATTTTATTTTATTTCAAAAAAAAATTAAATTAAATTAAATTTAAAATAAAATAAAATTAAATTAAATTTTAAATAAAATTAAATTTTAAATAAAATTAAATTAAATTAAATTTTAAATAAAATAAAATAAAATTAAATTTAAAATAAAAATTAAATTTAAAATAAAATAAAATTAAATTTAAAATAAAATTAAATTTAATTTAAAATAAAATAAAATTAAATTTAAAATAAAATAAAATTATATTTAAAATAAAATAAAATAAAATTAAATTAAATTAAATTTAAAATAAAATAAAATTAAATTAAATTTAAAATAAAATAAAATAAAATTTAAAATAAAATAAAATTATATTTAAAATAAAATAAAATTACATTTAAAATAAAATTAAATTAAATTAAATTAAATTTAAAATAAAATTAAATTTAAAATAAAATTAAAATAAAATTAAATTAAATTTAAAATAAAATAAAATTAAATTTAAAATAAAATTAAATTACATTTAAAATAAAATTAAATTAAATTAAATTAAATTTAAAATAAAATTAAATTAAATTAAATTTAAAATAAAATTAAATTAAATTAAATTAAATTAAATTTAAAATAAAATAAAATTAAATTTAAAATAAAATTAAATTACATTTAAAATAAAATTAAATTAAATTAAATTAAATTTAAAATAAAATTAAATTTAAAATAAAATTAAATTAAATTAAATTAAATTTAAAATAAAATAAAATTAAATTAAATTTTAAATAATAGTGAGCACCCACTTGTGGAGATGTTAGCCAACGCTAATCTGTGTATCAACCAAATCTCACTTTCGGATTTGATATTATAGTCTTAGTCTGTGTAGTCCAGTAGTTGCTTGAAATTGGCAAATTTTCACAAGTCATGTCTGGAGAAACTTGGTGTGAAGAATTTACATATAGGCCATAATACTGCTGGGTCAACAGAGAGTCCGGCTTTTATTACCATGACGACCAGGGAACTAGAGAGAGTTGTTAAAAAAAAAAAAAAAAAAATGCTCATAGAGAAAATATGTTTAACTTGTGAAACTTATGAACCAAACCAGGTTTACACTTTTGGAATTGTACATTGCAAGTGTGTAAATGCCAAGAGTCTCACAACCTTGGCATGTGCAAGCAGGCATCCCAACATCAACAAAAACAAACTCAAGGTCTCCTCCTACATACAAGCATTGCCTCTGTGCTGACTGGGAGAATGTGACGTACCCATGCCAGTCAAGGTCCACCACGAACACGAGGAGTCCTTTTTTTAAACTGCACTGGCAGTACAGAATGTACAAAATACAAAAAAAAATATAAAAAAATGGGTTGCTGTAACTAGAGTTGTAGAGGCAGTGATTAGTGGTAACAAGTGTGTAGCGCTGTACTGCACCCTGCTGGTCAAAAGATGTTAGTACAGATATACGCATGCCAAAAATACATACATTATTCATCATTAATATAGTAATGTTCTTTTGTGCCACCATAAAAGGTAATAGGTGATATAGCAAAGAACAACAAAGATGTTTTAAAATTAAACAATAAATGTTAAGTTATTTTCATGTGCACTCTTTTTCACGCGCCTCGACAGTCAAAAAGTTTGTTCATTGGTGTGTCTCGTGTCTACTTTGGGACTTACTTTTGTCCCGTCTTTACTCCCGTGCGGCCGCCATCTTGCCGCACGTGCTGATGAATCCATTCGTGACCCGCGCACACCTGTCTCCTAATGAGCTGCGGGCTACCAATCAAAACAAATGTACCCGCATCCAATCCATCTTCACTTCTGTCAGTGGAGCTGAATTCAAGACAGCCATCTTTATTACACAAACAACAAAAACCCGCACAGTTCAATTCCCAAGTAGAAAACCATCAGGTGTGTCATTTACGACAGCAAAAATAAAACAACCAAAAACAAGTCACTAAATGCTGGCCAGCATTAAAAACGAACCAAAACAAAGAGCAAGGACGGCGCCGCAACCGCTGTGGAGTCCCTCGAGTCCTGCAAGAAGCCAAACGTCACCATGAGGAAGGACAACAAACGCCAACAACATTTACAGATTTACTCGTGCGCGCGCTCACCAACCTAACAGAAGGCCACGAGTGCGGCCGCCATCTTGCCGTAAATGGCGAACAATCCAATCAATGCGCACCTCTGGCTTTATAAACTGCAGACCTGCGGTCATCGGCCATCTTCCACTTTTGCACACGAGCGCCGCCTACTGGCCTGTCATCCGGACTGCAAAAGGGTTGCTTTTCTCTTTTCCTGCCACAAAAATAAAAGTCAATCACAACCAAAGTTATTTTCTATTAAATTTTTTTATTAATTAAATTGTTAGGATCGTTACCAACAGTGTTCGGGTTCGGGTTAGGGTTCGGGGTTAGGGGTTTAGCATGTACATTTGTCACCTCTGCTGGTCGCAGCCAAAAAAGTGCACGTTATTTTGCATGTCTGTCATTCATCATCCATGAACACGACTGCATTTGAATGTTGCTCGAATTTCTTTGGATGCGACTTGGTGTCAAAAGTTTGACAACCACCGTTCGGGAGGATCAGGAAGCAAAACCAGCTTTCAGTACATGTGACAGAAATCCATTGCTGCGATTGGACGGCTTGAGACCAAGAAAGAAGAAATCCTTCTCACCGTGTCACTGATTCTTTCATACAAGTCAAACGGACAAAAAGTTCCAGAATGCAAACAAATCTCCTCTCATGCACCAAAGCATGTAAAACCCGTTGCGTGTCTTCACATAAACGTCACATTTGAAATATTCTCTGATCAAGTAAATATTGCTCAGGAATGTGGTGTACAGCAGTCGTTCAGGGATTTTTGTGACAAAAAAAAAAAGTTGTAACAGTCTTGAGCAGACAAGCAGTTTTTTTTGTTATTTTTTTTTTTTTTTAAGTACTTCTCGTGGTGTGGGGGGGGGGGGAACATTTAGCTGCCACGAATATGGTGAAACTCGTGTCATGTGAAAGGAAATAAACAAGTGGACTACAACTAACATGGCCGTCCCTCCCTGCGCAGAAGCCCTGAGGACAAATCATAAAAATAAAAATTCTTGATTCTCAAGGGAACACTTCCTGGTTCCTTGTGGTCTCCATAGCAACAAGGATGACCAAACAAACAAAACAAACTATCACAGTTCTTGAAATCGTCCAGTTTTAAAGGAAGGAGAAAAAAGAAGCAGGGAAAAAAAAAAAAGGTCCAGTGAGTACAGCAGGGCTAAACTAAGCTAAGCTAGTTACAATCGTAAACAAAGTCATAGTTGCTAGGCTCTTTGGGAATGGGGGGCGGCGCTTCGGGGATCTGGATGTTCTCCAGGTCCAGTAGGCGGAGCTTCATCTCCATGGAGAGCAGCGTGTCCATGTCGGATTTGGTGTAGTCGCTGGTCATCTCCTTGCCGAGGAGCGCGTTCAGACCGTCCGTCCACACACTGGTGACGGGTTCAAGGACAAAGAGTCAACAACTGACGACCAACATGATGTCAACTGAGAAACAAAAGAGGACAATATTGCAAAATACATGCCAATACAACGAGCAGCTCAATTGAAATGACTTTGCAGCCCACTAGATGGCGCCGTGGCACAATGGTTAAGAATCACTGCAGTTGAGGATGACAGCTGCCATTAGCCATTGTACACAATTAGCATCCTCTATTTTCCATTCTCCGTAAGCTGCTGCCAGGAGCTGCTATTGAGCTTTTTCTGCTTCTTTTTTAGCTTCCAACTGCTCCCAATTGCAGATAACGGGTGGCTAACGCTCGCTTTCAGCAGCTACGACCAGCTGCACTTTTAACTTCCTGTCACGTAGCCACTGTTAGCTTCTTATTAAAATTGTTATTATTCGTTTAACTTCAAATGTACAGAACATATTGTTGAACATTATATAGAAAAGGTAACAGACAAGCTTAGAAATCTCCTAAAACAACGCAATTTTATTTTATTTTTATTTTATTTTTAATTTATTTTTATTTTATTTTAATTTTATTTTTATTTTTATTTTTATTTTATTTTTATTTTATTTTTATTTTATTTTTATTTTATTTTTATTTTATTTTATTTTATTTTATTTTTATTTTATTTTATTTTTATTTTTATTTTTATTTTTATTTTTATTTTAAATTTAATTTAATTTTATTTTATTTTTAATTTAATTTTATTTAATTTTATTTTAAATTTAATTTTATTTTAAATTTAATTTTAATTTAATTTTATTTTATTTTAAATTTAATTTTATTTAATTTTATTTTATTTTATTTTAAATATAATTTTATTTTATTTTAAATTTAATTTCATTTTATTTTAAATTAAATTTAATTTTATTTTAAATTTAATTTTATTTTAAATTTAATTTAATTTAATTTAATTTTATTTTAAATGTAATTTAATTTTATTTTAAATTTAATTTTATTTTATTTTAAATTTAATTTAATTTTATTTTAAATTTAATTTTATTTTATTTTATTTTAAATTTAATTTTTATTTTATTTTAAATTTAATTTTTATTTTAAATTTAATTTTATTTTATTTTATTTTATTTTAAATTTAATTTAATTTAATTTAATTTTATTTTAAATTTAATTTTATTTTAAATTTAATTTAATTTAATTTAATTTTATTTTAAATGTAATTTAATTTTATTTTAAATTTAATTTTATTTTATTTTAAATTTAATTTAATTTAATTTAATTTTATTTTAAATTTAATTTAATTTTATTTTATTTTAAATTTAATTTTTATTTTAAATTTAATTTAATTTTATTTTAAATTTAATTTTATTTTATTTTAAATTTAATTTAATTTAATTTTATTTTAAATTTAATTTAATTTAATTTAATTTTATTTTAAATTTAATTTAATTTAATTTAATTTTATTTTAAATGTAATTTAATTTTATTTTAAATTAAATTTAATTTTATTTTAAATTTAATTTAATTTTATTTTAAATTTAATTTTATTTTATTTTAATTTTATTTTAAATTTAATTTTATTTTAAATTTAATTTTATTTTATTTTATTTAAAATTTAATTTTATTTTAAATTTAATTTTATTTTATTTCAAAAAAAAATTAAATTAAATTAAATTTAAAATAAAATAAAATTAAATTAAATTTTAAATAAAATTAAATTTTAAATAAAATTAAATTAAATTAAATTTTAAATAAAATAAAAAAAAATTAAATTTAAAATAAAAATTAAATTTAAAATAAAATAAAATTAAATTTAAAATAAAATTAAATTTAATTTAAAATAAAATAAAATTAAATTTAAAATAAAATAAAATTATATTTAAAATAAAATAAAATTAAATTAAATTAAATTTAAAATAAAATAAAATTAAATTAAATTTAAAATAAAATAAAATAAAATAAAATTTAAAATAAAATAAAATTATATTTAAAATAAAATAAAATTACATTTAAAATAAAATTAAATTAAATTAAATTAAATTTAAAATAAAATTAAATTTAAAATAAAATTAAAATAAAATTAAATTAAATTTAAAATAAAATAAAATTAAATTAAATTTAAAATAAAATAAAATTAAATTTAAAATAAAATTAAATTACATTTAAAATAAAATAAAATTAAATTAAATTAAATTTAAAATAAAATTAAATTAAATTAAATTTAAAATAAAATTAAATTAAATTAAATTAAATTAAATTTAAAATAAAATAAAATTAAATTTAAAATAAAATTAAATTACATTTAAAATAAAATTAAATTAAATTAAATTAAATTTAAAATAAAATTAAATTTAAAATAAAATTAAATTTAAAATAAAATTAAATTAAATTAAATTAAATTTAAAATAAAATAAAATTAAATTAAATTTTAAATAATAGTGAGCACCCACTTGTGGAGATGTTAGCCAACGCTAATCTGTGTATCAACCAAATCTCACTTTCGGATTTGATATTATAGTCTTAGTCTGTGTAGTCCAGTAGTTGCTTGAAATTGGCAAATTTTCACAAGTCATGTCTGGAGAAACTTGGTGTGAAGAATTTACATATAGGCCATAATACTGCTGGGTCAACAGAGAGTCCGGCTTTTATTACCATGACGACCAGGGAACTAGAGAGAGTTGTTAAAAAAAAAAAAAAAAAATGCTCATAGAGAAAATATGTTTAACTTGTGAAACTTATGAACCAAACCAGGTTTACACTTTTGGAATTGTACATTGCAAGTGTGTAAATGCCAAGAGTCTCACAACCTTGGCATGTGCAAGCAGGCATCCCAACATCAACAAAAACAAACTCAAGGTCTCCTCCTACATACAAGCATTGCCTCTGTGCTGACTGGGAGAATGTGACGTACCCATGCCAGTCAAGGTCCACCACGAACACGAGGAGTCCTTTTTTTAAACTGCACTGGCAGTACAGAATGTACAAAATACAAAAAAAAATATAAAAAAATGGGTTGCTGTAACTAGAGTTGTAGAGGCAGTGATTAGTGGTAACAAGTGTGTAGCGCTGTACTGCACCCTGCTGGTCAAAAGATGTTAGTACAGATATACGCATGCCAAAAATACATACATTATTCATCATTAATATAGTAATGTTCTTTTGTGCCACCATAAAAGGTAATAGGTGATATAGCAAAGAACAACAAAGATGTTTTAAAATTAAACAATAAATGTTAAGTTATTTTCATGTGCACTCTTTTTCACGCGCCTCGACAGTCAAAAAGTTTGTTCATTGGTGTGTCTCGTGTCTACTTTGGGACTTACTTTTGTCCCGTCTTTACTCCCGTGCGGCCGCCATCTTGCCGCACGTGCTGATGAATCCATTCGTGACCCGCGCACACCTGTCTCCTAATGAGCTGCGGGCTACCAATCAAAACAAATGTACCCGCATCCAATCCATCTTCACTTCTGTCAGTGGAGCTGAATTCAAGACAGCCATCTTTATTACACAAACAACAAAAACCCGCACAGTTCAATTCCCAAGTAGAAAACCATCAGGTGTGTCATTTACGACAGCAAAAATAAAACAACCAAAAACAAGTCACTAAATGCTGGCCAGCATTAAAAACGAACCAAAACAAAGAGCAAGGACGGCGCCGCAACCGCTGTGGAGTCCCTCGAGTCCTGCAAGAAGCCAAACGTCACCATGAGGAAGGACAACAAACGCCAACAACATTTACAGATTTACTCGTGCGCGCGCTCACCAACCTAACAGAAGGCCACGAGTGCGGCCGCCATCTTGCCGTAAATGGCGAACAATCCAATCAACGCGCACCTCTGGCTTTATAAACTGCAGACCTGCGGTCATCGGCCATCTTCCACTTTTGCACACGAGCGCCGCCTACTGGCCTGTCATCCGGACTGCAAAAGGGTTGCTTTTCTCTTTTCCTGCCACAAAAATAAAAGTCAATCACAACCAAAGTTATTTTCTATTAAATTTTTTTATTAATTAAATTGTTAGGATCGTTACCAACAGTGTTCGGGTTCGGGTTAGGGTTCGGGGTTAGGGGTTTAGCATGTACATTTGTCACCTCTGCTGGTCGCAGCCAAAAAAGTGCACGTTATTTTGCATGTCTGTCATTCATCATCCATGAACACGACTGCATTTGAATGTTGCTCGAATTTCTTTGGATGCGACTTGGTGTCAAAAGTTTGACAACCACCGTTCGGGAGGATCAGGAAGCAAAACCAGCTTTCAGTACATGTGACAGAAATCCATTGCTGCGATTGGACGGCTTGAGACCAAGAAAGAAGAAATCCTTCTCACCGTGTCACTGATTCTTTCATACAAGTCAAACGGACAAAAAGTTCCAGAATGCAAACAAATCTCCTCTCATGCACCAAAGCATGTAAAACCCGTTGCGTGTCTTCACATAAACGTCACATTTGAAATATTCTCTGATCAAGTAAATATTGCTCAGGAATGTGGTGTACAGCAGTCGTTCAGGGATTTTTGTGACAAAAAAAAAAAGTTGTAACAGTCTTGAGCAGACAAGCAGTTTTTTTTGTTATTTTTTTTTTTTTTTAAGTACTTCTCGTGGTGTGGGGGGGGGGGGGGAACATTTAGCTGCCACGAATATGGTGAAACTCGTGTCATGTGAAAGGAAATAAACAAGTGGACTACAACTAACATGGCCGTCCCTCCCTGCGCAGAAGCCCTGAGGACAAATCATAAAAATAAAAATTCTTGATTCTCAAGGGAACACTTCCTGGTTCCTTGTGGTCTCCATAGCAACAAGGATGACCAAACAAACAAAACAAACTATCACAGTTCTTGAAATCGTCCAGTTTTAAAGGAAGGAGAAAAAAGAAGCAGGGAAAAAAAAAAAAAGGTCCAGTGAGTACAGCAGGGCTAAACTAAGCTAAGCTAGTTACAATCGTAAACAAAGTCATAGTTGCTAGGCTCTTTGGGAATGGGGGGCGGCGCTTCGGGGATCTGGATGTTCTCCAGGTCCAGTAGGCGGAGCTTCATCTCCATGGAGAGCAGCGTGTCCATGTCGGATTTGGTGTAGTCGCTGGTCATCTCCTTGCCGAGGAGCGCGTTCAGACCGTCCGTCCACACACTGGTGACGGGTTCAAGGACAAAGAGTCAACAACTGACGACCAACATGATGTCAACTGAGAAACAAAAGAGGACAATATTGCAAAATACATGCCAATACAACGAGCAGCTCAATTGAAATGACTTTGCAGCCCACTAGATGGCGCCGTGGCACAATGGTTAAGAATCACTGCAGTTGAGGATGACAGCTGCCATTAGCCATTGTACACAATTAGCATCCTCTATTTTCCATTCTCCGTAAGCTGCTGCCAGGAGCTGCTATTGAGCTTTTTCTGCTTCTTTTTTAGCTTCCAACTGCTCCCAATTGCAGATAACGGGTGGCTAACGCTCGCTTTCAGCAGCTACGACCAGCTGCACTTTTAACTTCCTGTCACGTAGCCACTGTTAGCTTCTTATTAAAATTGTTATTATTCGTTTAACTTCAAATGTACAGAACATATTGTTGAACATTATATAGAAAAGGTAACAGACAAGCTTAGAAATCTCCTAAAACAACGCAATTTTATTTTATTTTTATTTTATTTTTAATTTATTTTTATTTTATTTTAATTTTATTTTTATTTTTATTTTTATTTTTATTTTTATTTTTATTTTTATTTTTATTTTTATTTTTATTTTTATTTTTATTTTTATTTTATTTTTATTTTTATTTTATTTTTATTTTATTTTTATTTTATTTTTATTTTATTTTTATTTTATTTTATTTTATTTTATTTTTATTTTATTTTATTTTTATTTTTATTTTTATTTTTATTTTAAATTTAATTTAATTTTATTTTATTTTTAATTTAATTTTATTTAATTTTATTTTAAATTTAATTTTATTTTAAATTTAATTTTAATTTAATTTTATTTTATTTTAAATTTAATTTAATTTAATTTTATTTTATTTTATTTTAAATATAATTTTATTTTATTTTAAATTTAATTTCATTTTATTTTAAATTAAATTTAATTTTATTTTAAATTTAATTTTATTTTAAATTTAATTTTATTTTAAATTTAATTTAATTTAATTTAATTTTATTTTAAATGTAATTTAATTTTATTTTAAATTTAATTTTATTTTATTTTAAATTTAATTTAATTTTATTTTAAATTTAATTTTATTTTATTTTATTTTAAATTTAATTTTTATTTTATTTTAAATTTAATTTTTATTTTAAATTTAATTTTATTTTATTTTATTTTATTTTAAATTTAATTTAATTTAATTTAATTTTATTTTAAATTTAATTTTATTTTAAATTTAATTTAATTTAATTTAATTTTATTTTAAATGTAATTTAATTTTATTTTAAATTTAATTTTATTTTATTTTAAATTTAATTTAATTTAATTTAATTTTATTTTAAATTTAATTTAATTTTATTTTATTTTAAATTTAATTTTTATTTTAAATTTAATTTAATTTTATTTTAAATTTAATTTTATTTTATTTTAAATTTAATTTAATTTTATTTTATTTTAAATTTAATTTAATTTAATTTAATTTTATTTTAAATTTAATTTAATTTAATTTAATTTTATTTTAAATGTAATTTAATTTTATTTTAAATTAAATTTAATTTTATTTTAAATTTAATTTAATTTTATTTTAAATTTAATTTTATTTTATTTTAATTTTATTTTAAATTTAATTTTATTTTAAATTTAATTTTATTTTATTTTATTTAAAATTTAATTTTATTTTAAATTTAATTTTATTTTATTTCAAAAAAAAATTAAATTAAATTAAATTTAAAATAAAATAAAATTAAATTAAATTTTAAATAAAATTAAATTTTAAATAAAATTAAATTAAATTAAATTTTAAATAAAATAAAATAAAATTAAATTTAAAATAAAAATTAAATTTAAAATAAAATAAAATTAAATTTAAAATAAAATTAAATTTAATTTAAAATAAAATAAAATTAAATTTAAAATAAAATAAAATTATATTTAAAATAAAATAAAATAAAATTAAATTAAATTAAATTTAAAATAAAATTAAATTAAATTAAATTTAAAATAAAATAAAATAAAATAAAATTTAAAATAAAATAAAATTATATTTAAAATAAAATAAAATTACATTTAAAATAAAATTAAATTAAATTAAATTAAATTTAAAATAAAATTAAATTTAAAATAAAATTAAAATAAAATTAAATTAAATTTAAAATAAAATAAAATTAAATTTAAAATAAAATTAAATTACATTTAAAATAAAATTAAATTAAATTAAATTAAATTTAAAATAAAATTAAATTAAATTAAATTTAAAATAAAATAAAATTAAATTTAAAATAAAATTAAATTACATTTAAAATAAAATTAAATTAAATTAAATTAAATTTAAAATAAAATTAAATTTAAAATAAAATTAAATTAAATTAAATTAAATTTAAAATAAAATAAAATTAAATTAAATTTTAAATAATAGTGAGCACCCACTTGTGGAGATGTTAGCCAACGCTAATCTGTGTATCAACCAAATCTCACTTTCGGATTTGATATTATAGTCTTAGTCTGTGTAGTCCAGTAGTTGCTTGAAATTGGCAAATTTTCACAAGTCATGTCTGGAGAAACTTGGTGTGAAGAATTTACATATAGGCCATAATACTGCTGGGTCAACAGAGAGTCCGGCTTTTATTACCATGACGACCAGGGAACTAGAGAGAGTTGTTAAAAAAAAAAAAAAAAAAATGCTCATAGAGAAAATATGTTTAACTTGTGAAACTTATGAACCAAACCAGGTTTACACTTTTGGAATTGTACATTGCAAGTGTGTAAATGCCAAGAGTCTCACAACCTTGGCATGTGCAAGCAGGCATCCCAACATCAACAAAAACAAACTCAAGGTCTCCTCCTACATACAAGCATTGCCTCTGTGCTGACTGGGAGAATGTGACGTACCCATGCCAGTCAAGGTCCACCACGAACACGAGGAGTCCTTTTTTTAAACTGCACTGGCAGTACAGAATGTACAAAATACAAAAAAAAATATAAAAAAATGGGTTGCTGTAACTAGAGTTGTAGAGGCAGTGATTAGTGGTAACAAGTGTGTAGCGCTGTACTGCACCCTGCTGGTCAAAAGATGTTAGTACAGATATACGCATGCCAAAAATACATACATTATTCATCATTAATATAGTAATGTTCTTTTGTGCCACCATAAAAGGTAATAGGTGATATAGCAAAGAACAACAAAGATGTTTTAAAATTAAACAATAAATGTTAAGTTATTTTCATGTGCACTCTTTTTCACGCGCCTCGACAGTCAAAAAGTTTGTTCATTGGTGTGTCTCGTGTCTACTTTGGGACTTACTTTTGTCCCGTCTTTACTCCCGTGCGGCCGCCATCTTGCCGCACGTGCTGATGAATCCATTCGTGACCCGCGCACACCTGTCTCCTAATGAGCTGCGGGCTACCAATCAAAACAAATGTACCCGCATCCAATCCATCTTCACTTCTGTCAGTGGAGCTGAATTCAAGACAGCCATCTTTATTACACAAACAACAAAAACCCGCACAGTTCAATTCCCAAGTAGAAAACCATCAGGTGTGTCATTTACGACAGCAAAAATAAAACAACCAAAAACAAGTCACTAAATGCTGGCCAGCATTAAAAACGAACCAAAACAAAGAGCAAGGACGGCGCCGCAACCGCTGTGGAGTCCCTCGAGTCCTGCAAGAAGCCAAACGTCACCATGAGGAAGGACAACAAACGCCAACAACATTTACAGATTTACTCGTGCGCGCGCTCACCAACCTAACAGAAGGCCACGAGTGCGGCCGCCATCTTGCCGTAAATGGCGAACAATCCAATCAACGCGCACCTCTGGCTTTATAAACTGCAGACCTGCGGTCATCGGCCATCTTCCACTTTTGCACACGAGCGCCGCCTACTGGCCTGTCATCCGGACTGCAAAAGGGTTGCTTTTCTCTTTTCCTGCCACAAAAATAAAAGTCAATCACAACCAAAGTTATTTTCTATTAAATTTTTTTATTAATTAAATTGTTAGGATCGTTACCAACAGTGTTCGGGTTCGGGTTAGGGTTCGGGGTTAGGGGTTTAGCATGTACATTTGTCACCTCTGCTGGTCGCAGCCAAAAAAGTGCACGTTATTTTGCATGTCTGTCATTCATCATCCATGAACACGACTGCATTTGAATGTTGCTCGAATTTCTTTGGATGCGACTTGGTGTCAAAAGTTTGACAACCACCGTTCGGGAGGATCAGGAAGCAAAACCAGCTTTCAGTACATGTGACAGAAATCCATTGCTGCGATTGGACGGCTTGAGACCAAGAAAGAAGAAATCCTTCTCACCGTGTCACTGATTCTTTCATACAAGTCAAACGGACAAAAAGTTCCAGAATGCAAACAAATCTCCTCTCATGCACCAAAGCATGTAAAACCCGTTGCGTGTCTTCACATAAACGTCACATTTGAAATATTCTCTGATCAAGTAAATATTGCTCAGGAATGTGGTGTACAGCAGTCGTTCAGGGATTTTTGTGACAAAAAAAAAAAGTTGTAACAGTCTTGAGCAGACAAGCAGTTTTTTTTGTTATTATTTTTTTTTTTTAAGTACTTCTCGTGGTGTGGGGGGGGGGGGGGAACATTTAGCTGCCACGAATATGGTGAAACTCGTGTCATGTGAAAGGAAATAAACAAGTGGACTACAACTAACATGGCCGTCCCTCCCTGCGCAGAAGCCCTGAGGACAAATCATAAAAATAAAAATTCTTGATTCTCAAGGGAACACTTCCTGGTTCCTTGTGGTCTCCATAGCAACAAGGATGACCAAACAAACAAAACAAACTATCACAGTTCTTGAAATCGTCCAGTTTTAAAGGAAGGAGAAAAAAGAAGCAGGGAAAAAAAAAAAAAGGTCCAGTGAGTACAGCAGGGCTAAACTAAGCTAAGCTAGTTACAATCGTAAACAAAGTCATAGTTGCTAGGCTCTTTGGGAATGGGGGGCGGCGCTTCGGGGATCTGGATGTTCTCCAGGTCCAGTAGGCGGAGCTTCATCTCCATGGAGAGCAGCGTGTCCATGTCGGATTTGGTGTAGTCGCTGGTCATCTCCTTGCCGAGGAGCGCGTTCAGACCGTCCGTCCACACACTGGTGACGGGTTCAAGGACAAAGAGTCAACAACTGACGACCAACATGATGTCAACTGAGAAACAAAAGAGGACAATATTGCAAAATACATGCCAATACAACGAGCAGCTCAATTGAAATGACTTTGCAGCCCACTAGATGGCGCCGTGGCACAATGGTTAAGAATCACTGCAGTTGAGGATGACAGCTGCCATTAGCCATTGTACACAATTAGCATCCTCTATTTTCCATTCTCCGTAAGCTGCTGCCAGGAGCTGCTATTGAGCTTTTTCTGCTTCTTTTTTAGCTTCCAACTGCTCCCAATTGCAGATAACGGGTGGCTAACGCTCGCTTTCAGCAGCTACGACCAGCTGCACTTTTAACTTCCTGTCACGTAGCCACTGTTAGCTTCTTATTAAAATTGTTATTATTCGTTTAACTTCAAATGTACAGAACATATTGTTGAACATTATATAGAAAAGGTAACAGACAAGCTTAGAAATCTCCTAAAACAACGCAATTTTATTTTATTTTTATTTTATTTTTAATTTATTTTTATTTTATTTTAATTTTATTTTTATTTTTATTTTTATTTTTATTTTTATTTTTATTTTTATTTTTATTTTTATTTTTATTTTATTTTTATTTTTATTTTATTTTTATTTTATTTTTATTTTATTTTTATTTTATTTTTATTTTATTTTATTTTATTTTATTTTTATTTTATTTTATTTTTATTTTTATTTTTATTTTTATTTTTATTTTAAATTTAATTTAATTTTATTTTATTTTTAATTTAATTTTATTTAATTTTATTTTAAATTTAATTTTATTTTAAATTTAATTTTAATTTAATTTTATTTTATTTTAAATTTAATTTAATTTAATTTTATTTTATTTTATTTTAAATATAATTTTATTTTATTTTAAATTTAATTTCATTTTATTTTAAATTAAATTTAATTTTATTTTAAATTTAATTTTATTTTAAATTTAATTTTATTTTAAATTTAATTTAATTTAATTTAATTTTATTTTAAATGTAATTTAATTTTATTTTAAATTTAATTTTATTTTATTTTAAATTTAATTTAATTTTATTTTAAATTTAATTTTATTTTATTTTATTTTAAATTTAATTTTTATTTTATTTTAAATTTAATTTTTATTTTAAATTTAATTTTATTTTATTTTATTTTATTTTAAATTTAATTTAATTTAATTTAATTTTATTTTAAATTTAATTTTATTTTAAATTTAATTTAATTTAATTTAATTTTATTTTAAATGTAATTTAATTTTATTTTAAATTTAATTTTATTTTATTTTAAATTTAATTTAATTTAATTTAATTTTATTTTAAATTTAATTTAATTTTATTTTATTTTAAATTTAATTTTTATTTTAAATTTAATTTAATTTTATTTTAAATTTAATTTTATTTTATTTTAAATTTAATTTAATTTAATTTTATTTTAAATTTAATTTAATTTAATTTAATTTTATTTTAAATTTAATTTAATTTAATTTAATTTTATTTTAAATGTAATTTAATTTTATTTTAAATTAAATTTAATTTTATTTTAAATTTAATTTAATTTTATTTTAAATTTAATTTTATTTTATTTTAATTTTATTTTAAATTTAATTTTATTTTAAATTTAATTTTATTTTATTTTATTTAAAATTTAATTTTATTTTAAATTTAATTTTATTTTATTTCAAAAAAAAATTAAATTAAATTAAATTTAAAATAAAATAAAATTAAATTAAATTTTAAATAAAATTAAATTTTAAATAAAATTAAATTAAATTAAATTTTAAATAAAATAAAATAAAATTAAATTTAAAATAAAAATTAAATTTAAAATAAAATAAAATTAAATTTAAAATAAAATTAAATTTAATTTAAAATAAAATAAAATTAAATTTAAAATAAAATAAAATTATATTTAAAATAAAATAAAATAAAATTAAATTAAATTAAATTTAAAATAAAATAAAATTAAATTAAATTTAAAATAAAATAAAATAAAATTTAAAATAAAATAAAATTATATTTAAAATAAAATAAAATTACATTTAAAATAAAATTAAATTAAATTAAATTAAATTTAAAATAAAATTAAATTTAAAATAAAATTAAAATAAAATAAAATTAAATTTAAAATAAAATAAAATTAAATTTAAAATAAAATTAAATTACATTTAAAATAAAATTAAATTAAATTAAATTAAATTTAAAATAAAATTAAATTAAATTAAATTTAAAATAAAATTAAATTAAATTAAATTAAATTAAATTTAAAATAAAATAAAATTAAATTTAAAATAAAATTAAATTACATTTAAAATAAAATTAAATTAAATTAAATTAAATTTAAAATAAAATTAAATTTAAAATAAAATTAAATTAAATTAAATTAAATTTAAAATAAAATAAAATTAAATTAAATTTTAAATAATAGTGAGCACCCACTTGTGGAGATGTTAGCCAACGCTAATCTGTGTATCAACCAAATCTCACTTTCGGATTTGATATTATAGTCTTAGTCTGTGTAGTCCAGTAGTTGCTTGAAATTGGCAAATTTTCACAAGTCATGTCTGGAGAAACTTGGTGTGAAGAATTTACATATAGGCCATAATACTGCTGGGTCAACAGAGAGTCCGGCTTTTATTACCATGACGACCAGGGAACTAGAGAGAGTTGTTAAAAAAAAAAAAAAAAAAATGCTCATAGAGAAAATATGTTTAACTTGTGAAACTTATGAACCAAACCAGGTTTACACTTTTGGAATTGTACATTGCAAGTGTGTAAATGCCAAGAGTCTCACAACCTTGGCATGTGCAAGCAGGCATCCCAACATCAACAAAAACAAACTCAAGGTCTCCTCCTACATACAAGCATTGCCTCTGTGCTGACTGGGAGAATGTGACGTACCCATGCCAGTCAAGGTCCACCACGAACACGAGGAGTCCTTTTTTTAAACTGCACTGGCAGTACAGAATGTACAAAATACAAAAAAAAATATAAAAAAATGGGTTGCTGTAACTAGAGTTGTAGAGGCAGTGATTAGTGGTAACAAGTGTGTAGCGCTGTACTGCACCCTGCTGGTCAAAAGATGTTAGTACAGATATACGCATGCCAAAAATACATACATTATTCATCATTAATATAGTAATGTTCTTTTGTGCCACCATAAAAGGTAATAGGTGATATAGCAAAGAACAACAAAGATGTTTTAAAATTAAACAATAAATGTTAAGTTATTTTCATGTGCACTCTTTTTCACGCGCCTCGACAGTCAAAAAGTTTGTTCATTGGTGTGTCTCGTGTCTACTTTGGGACTTACTTTTGTCCCGTCTTTACTCCCGTGCGGCCGCCATCTTGCCGCACGTGCTGATGAATCCATTCGTGACCCGCGCACACCTGTCTCCTAATGAGCTGCGGGCTACCAATCAAAACAAATGTACCCGCATCCAATCCATCTTCACTTCTGTCAGTGGAGCTGAATTCAAGACAGCCATCTTTATTACACAAACAACAAAAACCCGCACAGTTCAATTCCCAAGTAGAAAACCATCAGGTGTGTCATTTACGACAGCAAAAATAAAACAACCAAAAACAAGTCACTAAATGCTGGCCAGCATTAAAAACGAACCAAAACAAAGAGCAAGGACGGCGCCGCAACCGCTGTGGAGTCCCTCGAGTCCTGCAAGAAGCCAAACGTCACCATGAGGAAGGACAACAAACGCCAACAACATTTACAGATTTACTCGTGCGCGCGCTCACCAACCTAACAGAAGGCCACGAGTGCGGCCGCCATCTTGCCGTAAATGGCGAACAATCCAATCAACGCGCACCTCTGGCTTTATAAACTGCAGACCTGCGGTCATCGGCCATCTTCCACTTTTGCACACGAGCGCCGCCTACTGGCCTGTCATCCGGACTGCAAAAGGGTTGCTTTTCTCTTTTCCTGCCACAAAAATAAAAGTCAATCACAACCAAAGTTATTTTCTATTAAATTTTTTTATTAATTAAATTGTTAGGATCGTTACCAACAGTGTTCGGGTTCGGGTTAGGGTTCGGGGTTAGGGGTTTAGCATGTACATTTGTCACCTCTGCTGGTCGCAGCCAAAAAAGTGCACGTTATTTTGCATGTCTGTCATTCATCATCCATGAACACGACTGCATTTGAATGTTGCTCGAATTTCTTTGGATGCGACTTGGTGTCAAAAGTTTGACAACCACCGTTCGGGAGGATCAGGAAGCAAAACCAGCTTTCAGTACATGTGACAGAAATCCATTGCTGCGATTGGACGGCTTGAGACCAAGAAAGAAGAAATCCTTCTCACCGTGTCACTGATTCTTTCATACAAGTCAAACGGACAAAAAGTTCCAGAATGCAAACAAATCTCCTCTCATGCACCAAAGCATGTAAAACCCGTTGCGTGTCTTCACATAAACGTCACATTTGAAATATTCTCTGATCAAGTAAATATTGCTCAGGAATGTGGTGTACAGCAGTCGTTCAGGGATTTTTGTGACAAAAAAAAAAAGTTGTAACAGTCTTGAGCAGACAAGCAGTTTTTTTTGTTATTATTTTTTTTTTTTAAGTACTTCTCGTGGTGTGGGGGGGGGGGGGGAACATTTAGCTGCCACGAATATGGTGAAACTCGTGTCATGTGAAAGGAAATAAACAAGTGGACTACAACTAACATGGCCGTCCCTCCCTGCGCAGAAGCCCTGAGGACAAATCATAAAAATAAAAATTCTTGATTCTCAAGGGAACACTTCCTGGTTCCTTGTGGTCTCCATAGCAACAAGGATGACCAAACAAACAAAACAAACTATCACAGTTCTTGAAATCGTCCAGTTTTAAAGGAAGGAGAAAAAAGAAGCAGGGAAAAAAAAAAAAAGGTCCAGTGAGTACAGCAGGGCTAAACTAAGCTAAGCTAGTTACAATCGTAAACAAAGTCATAGTTGCTAGGCTCTTTGGGAATGGGGGGCGGCGCTTCGGGGATCTGGATGTTCTCCAGGTCCAGTAGGCGGAGCTTCATCTCCATGGAGAGCAGCGTGTCCATGTCGGATTTGGTGTAGTCGCTGGTCATCTCCTTGCCGAGGAGCGCGTTCAGACCGTCCGTCCACACACTGGTGACGGGTTCAAGGACAAAGAGTCAACAACTGACGACCAACATGATGTCAACTGAGAAACAAAAGAGGACAATATTGCAAAATACATGCCAATACAACGAGCAGCTCAATTGAAATGACTTTGCAGCCCACTAGATGGCGCCGTGGCACAATGGTTAAGAATCACTGCAGTTGAGGATGACAGCTGCCATTAGCCATTGTACACAATTAGCATCCTCTATTTTCCATTCTCCGTAAGCTGCTGCCAGGAGCTGCTATTGAGCTTTTTCTGCTTCTTTTTTAGCTTCCAACTGCTCCCAATTGCAGATAACGGGTGGCTAACGCTCGCTTTCAGCAGCTACGACCAGCTGCACTTTTAACTTCCTGTCACGTAGCCACTGTTAGCTTCTTATTAAAATTGTTATTATTCGTTTAACTTCAAATGTACAGAACATATTGTTGAACATTATATAGAAAAGGTAACAGACAAGCTTAGAAATCTCCTAAAACAACGCAATTTTATTTTATTTTTATTTTATTTTTAATTTATTTTTATTTTATTTTAATTTTATTTTTATTTTTATTTTTATTTTTATTTTTATTTTTATTTTTATTTTTATTTTATTTTTATTTTTATTTTATTTTTATTTTATTTTTATTTTATTTTTATTTTATTTTTATTTTATTTTTATTTTATTTTATTTTATTTTATTTTTATTTTATTTTATTTTTATTTTTATTTTTATTTTTATTTTTATTTTAAATTTAATTTAATTTTATTTTATTTTTAATTTAATTTTATTTAATTTTATTTTAAATTTAATTTTATTTTAAATTTAATTTTAATTTAATTTTATTTTATTTTAAATTTAATTTAATTTAATTTTATTTTATTTTATTTTAAATATAATTTTATTTTATTTTAAATTTAATTTCATTTTATTTTAAATTAAATTTAATTTTATTTTAAATTTAATTTTATTTTAAATTTAATTTTATTTTAAATTTAATTTAATTTAATTTAATTTTATTTTAAATGTAATTTAATTTTATTTTAAATTTAATTTTATTTTATTTTAAATTTAATTTAATTTTATTTTAAATTTAATTTTATTTTATTTTATTTTAAATTTAATTTTTATTTTATTTTAAATTTAATTTTTATTTTAAATTTAATTTTATTTTATTTTATTTTATTTTAAATTTAATTTAATTTAATTTAATTTTATTTTAAATTTAATTTTATTTTAAATTTAATTTAATTTAATTTAATTTTATTTTAAATGTAATTTAATTTTATTTTAAATTTAATTTTATTTTATTTTAAATTTAATTTAATTTAATTTAATTTTATTTTAAATTTAATTTAATTTTATTTTATTTTAAATTTAATTTTTATTTTAAATTTAATTTAATTTTATTTTAAATTTAATTTTATTTTATTTTAAATTTAATTTAATTTTATTTTATTTTAAATTTAATTTAATTTAATTTAATTTTATTTTAAATTTAATTTAATTTAATTTAATTTTATTTTAAATGTAATTTAATTTTATTTTAAATTAAATTTAATTTTATTTTAAATTTAATTTAATTTTATTTTAAATTTAATTTTATTTTATTTTAATTTTATTTTAAATTTAATTTTATTTTAAATTTAATTTTATTTTATTTTATTTAAAATTTAATTTTATTTTAAATTTAATTTTATTTTATTTCAAAAAAAAATTAAATTAAATTAAATTTAAAATAAAATAAAATTAAATTAAATTTTAAATAAAATTAAATTTTAAATAAAATTAAATTAAATTAAATTTTAAATAAAATAAAATAAAATTAAATTTAAAATAAAAATTAAATTTAAAATAAAATAAAATTAAATTTAAAATAAAATTAAATTTAATTTAAAATAAAATAAAATTAAATTTAAAATAAAATAAAATTATATTTAAAATAAAATAAAATAAAATTAAATTAAATTAAATTTAAAATAAAATTAAATTAAATTAAATTTAAAATAAAATAAAATAAAATAAAATTTAAAATAAAATAAAATTATATTTAAAATAAAATAAAATTACATTTAAAATAAAATTAAATTAAATTAAATTAAATTTAAAATAAAATTAAATTTAAAATAAAATTAAAATAAAATTAAATTAAATTTAAAATAAAATAAAATTAAATTTAAAATAAAATTAAATTACATTTAAAATAAAATTAAATTAAATTAAATTAAATTTAAAATAAAATTAAATTAAATTAAATTTAAAATAAAATAAAATTAAATTTAAAATAAAATTAAATTACATTTAAAATAAAATTAAATTAAATTAAATTAAATTTAAAATAAAATTAAATTTAAAATAAAATTAAATTAAATTAAATTAAATTTAAAATAAAATAAAATTAAATTAAATTTTAAATAATAGTGAGCACCCACTTGTGGAGATGTTAGCCAACGCTAATCTGTGTATCAACCAAATCTCACTTTCGGATTTGATATTATAGTCTTAGTCTGTGTAGTCCAGTAGTTGCTTGAAATTGGCAAATTTTCACAAGTCATGTCTGGAGAAACTTGGTGTGAAGAATTTACATATAGGCCATAATACTGCTGGGTCAACAGAGAGTCCGGCTTTTATTACCATGACGACCAGGGAACTAGAGAGAGTTGTTAAAAAAAAAAAAAAAAAAATGCTCATAGAGAAAATATGTTTAACTTGTGAAACTTATGAACCAAACCAGGTTTACACTTTTGGAATTGTACATTGCAAGTGTGTAAATGCCAAGAGTCTCACAACCTTGGCATGTGCAAGCAGGCATCCCAACATCAACAAAAACAAACTCAAGGTCTCCTCCTACATACAAGCATTGCCTCTGTGCTGACTGGGAGAATGTGACGTACCCATGCCAGTCAAGGTCCACCACGAACACGAGGAGTCCTTTTTTTAAACTGCACTGGCAGTACAGAATGTACAAAATACAAAAAAAAATATAAAAAAATGGGTTGCTGTAACTAGAGTTGTAGAGGCAGTGATTAGTGGTAACAAGTGTGTAGCGCTGTACTGCACCCTGCTGGTCAAAAGATGTTAGTACAGATATACGCATGCCAAAAATACATACATTATTCATCATTAATATAGTAATGTTCTTTTGTGCCACCATAAAAGGTAATAGGTGATATAGCAAAGAACAACAAAGATGTTTTAAAATTAAACAATAAATGTTAAGTTATTTTCATGTGCACTCTTTTTCACGCGCCTCGACAGTCAAAAAGTTTGTTCATTGGTGTGTCTCGTGTCTACTTTGGGACTTACTTTTGTCCCGTCTTTACTCCCGTGCGGCCGCCATCTTGCCGCACGTGCTGATGAATCCATTCGTGACCCGCGCACACCTGTCTCCTAATGAGCTGCGGGCTACCAATCAAAACAAATGTACCCGCATCCAATCCATCTTCACTTCTGTCAGTGGAGCTGAATTCAAGACAGCCATCTTTATTACACAAACAACAAAAACCCGCACAGTTCAATTCCCAAGTAGAAAACCATCAGGTGTGTCATTTACGACAGCAAAAATAAAACAACCAAAAACAAGTCACTAAATGCTGGCCAGCATTAAAAACGAACCAAAACAAAGAGCAAGGACGGCGCCGCAACCGCTGTGGAGTCCCTCGAGTCCTGCAAGAAGCCAAACGTCACCATGAGGAAGGACAACAAACGCCAACAACATTTACAGATTTACTCGTGCGCGCGCTCACCAACCTAACAGAAGGCCACGAGTGCGGCCGCCATCTTGCCGTAAATGGCGAACAATCCAATCAACGCGCACCTCTGGCTTTATAAACTGCAGACCTGCGGTCATCGGCCATCTTCCACTTTTGCACACGAGCGCCGCCTACTGGCCTGTCATCCGGACTGCAAAAGGGTTGCTTTTCTCTTTTCCTGCCACAAAAATAAAAGTCAATCACAACCAAAGTTATTTTCTATTAAATTTTTTTATTAATTAAATTGTTAGGATCGTTACCAACAGTGTTCGGGTTCGGGTTAGGGTTCGGGGTTAGGGGTTTAGCATGTACATTTGTCACCTCTGCTGGTCGCAGCCAAAAAAGTGCACGTTATTTTGCATGTCTGTCATTCATCATCCATGAACACGACTGCATTTGAATGTTGCTCGAATTTCTTTGGATGCGACTTGGTGTCAAAAGTTTGACAACCACCGTTCGGGAGGATCAGGAAGCAAAACCAGCTTTCAGTACATGTGACAGAAATCCATTGCTGCGATTGGACGGCTTGAGACCAAGAAAGAAGAAATCCTTCTCACCGTGTCACTGATTCTTTCATACAAGTCAAACGGACAAAAAGTTCCAGAATGCAAACAAATCTCCTCTCATGCACCAAAGCATGTAAAACCCGTTGCGTGTCTTCACATAAACGTCACATTTGAAATATTCTCTGATCAAGTAAATATTGCTCAGGAATGTGGTGTACAGCAGTCGTTCAGGGATTTTTGTGACAAAAAAAAAAAGTTGTAACAGTCTTGAGCAGACAAGCAGTTTTTTTTGTTATTATTTTTTTTTTTTAAGTACTTCTCGTGGTGTGGGGGGGGGGGGGGAACATTTAGCTGCCACGAATATGGTGAAACTCGTGTCATGTGAAAGGAAATAAACAAGTGGACTACAACTAACATGGCCGTCCCTCCCTGCGCAGAAGCCCTGAGGACAAATCATAAAAATAAAAATTCTTGATTCTCAAGGGAACACTTCCTGGTTCCTTGTGGTCTCCATAGCAACAAGGATGACCAAACAAACAAAACAAACTATCACAGTTCTTGAAATCGTCCAGTTTTAAAGGAAGGAGAAAAAAGAAGCAGGGAAAAAAAAAAAAAGGTCCAGTGAGTACAGCAGGGCTAAACTAAGCTAAGCTAGTTACAATCGTAAACAAAGTCATAGTTGCTAGGCTCTTTGGGAATGGGGGGCGGCGCTTCGGGGATCTGGATGTTCTCCAGGTCCAGTAGGCGGAGCTTCATCTCCATGGAGAGCAGCGTGTCCATGTCGGATTTGGTGTAGTCGCTGGTCATCTCCTTGCCGAGGAGCGCGTTCAGACCGTCCGTCCACACACTGGTGACGGGTTCAAGGACAAAGAGTCAACAACTGACGACCAACATGATGTCAACTGAGAAACAAAAGAGGACAATATTGCAAAATACATGCCAATACAACGAGCAGCTCAATTGAAATGACTTTGCAGCCCACTAGATGGCGCCGTGGCACAATGGTTAAGAATCACTGCAGTTGAGGATGACAGCTGCCATTAGCCATTGTACACAATTAGCATCCTCTATTTTCCATTCTCCGTAAGCTGCTGCCAGGAGCTGCTATTGAGCTTTTTCTGCTTCTTTTTTAGCTTCCAACTGCTCCCAATTGCAGATAACGGGTGGCTAACGCTCGCTTTCAGCAGCTACGACCAGCTGCACTTTTAACTTCCTGTCACGTAGCCACTGTTAGCTTCTTATTAAAATTGTTATTATTCGTTTAACTTCAAATGTACAGAACATATTGTTGAACATTATATAGAAAAGGTAACAGACAAGCTTAGAAATCTCCTAAAACAACGCAATTTTATTTTATTTTTATTTTATTTTTAATTTATTTTTATTTTATTTTAATTTTATTTTTATTTTTATTTTTATTTTTATTTTTATTTTTATTTTTATTTTTATTTTTATTTTTATTTTATTTTTATTTTTATTTTATTTTTATTTTATTTTTATTTTATTTTTATTTTATTTTTATTTTATTTTATTTTATTTTATTTTTATTTTATTTTATTTTTATTTTTATTTTTATTTTAAATTTAATTTAATTTTATTTTATTTTTAATTTAATTTTATTTAATTTTATTTTAAATTTAATTTTATTTTAAATTTAATTTTAATTTAATTTTATTTTATTTTAAATTTAATTTAATTTAATTTTATTTTATTTTATTTTAAATATAATTTTATTTTATTTTAAATTTAATTTCATTTTATTTTAAATTAAATTTAATTTTATTTTAAATTTAATTTTATTTTAAATTTAATTTTATTTTAAATTTAATTTAATTTAATTTAATTTTATTTTAAATGTAATTTAATTTTATTTTAAATTTAATTTTATTTTATTTTAAATTTAATTTAATTTTATTTTAAATTTAATTTTATTTTATTTTATTTTAAATTTAATTTTTATTTTATTTTAAATTTAATTTTTATTTTAAATTTAATTTTATTTTATTTTATTTTATTTTAAATTTAATTTAATTTAATTTAATTTTATTTTAAATTTAATTTTATTTTAAATTTAATTTAATTTAATTTAATTTTATTTTAAATGTAATTTAATTTTATTTTAAATTTAATTTTATTTTATTTTAAATTTAATTTAATTTAATTTAATTTTATTTTAAATTTAATTTAATTTTATTTTATTTTAAATTTAATTTTTATTTTAAATTTAATTTAATTTTATTTTAAATTTAATTTTATTTTATTTTAAATTTAATTTAATTTAATTTTATTTTAAATTTAATTTAATTTAATTTAATTTTATTTTAAATTTAATTTAATTTAATTTAATTTTATTTTAAATGTAATTTAATTTTATTTTAAATTAAATTTAATTTTATTTTAAATTTAATTTAATTTTATTTTAAATTTAATTTTATTTTATTTTAATTTTATTTTAAATTTAATTTTATTTTAAATTTAATTTTATTTTATTTTATTTAAAATTTAATTTTATTTTAAATTTAATTTTATTTTATTTCAAAAAAAAATTAAATTAAATTAAATTTAAAATAAAATAAAATTAAATTAAATTTTAAATAAAATTAAATTTTAAATAAAATTAAATTAAATTAAATTTTAAATAAAATAAAATAAAATTAAATTTAAAATAAAAATTAAATTTAAAATAAAATAAAATTAAATTTAAAATAAAATTAAATTTAATTTAAAATAAAATAAAATTAAATTTAAAATAAAATAAAATTATATTTAAAATAAAATAAAATAAAATTAAATTAAATTAAATTTAAAATAAAATAAAATTAAATTAAATTTAAAATAAAATAAAATAAAATTTAAAATAAAATAAAATTATATTTAAAATAAAATAAAATTACATTTAAAATAAAATTAAATTAAATTAAATTAAATTTAAAATAAAATTAAATTTAAAATAAAATTAAAATAAAATTAAATTAAATTTAAAATAAAATAAAATTAAATTTAAAATAAAATTAAATTACATTTAAAATAAAATTAAATTAAATTAAATTAAATTTAAAATAAAATTAAATTAAATTAAATTTAAAATAAAATTAAATTAAATTAAATTAAATTAAATTTAAAATAAAATAAAATTAAATTTAAAATAAAATTAAATTACATTTAAAATAAAATTAAATTAAATTAAATTAAATTTAAAATAAAATTAAATTTAAAATAAAATTAAATTAAATTAAATTAAATTTAAAATAAAATAAAATTAAATTAAATTTTAAATAATAGTGAGCACCCACTTGTGGAGATGTTAGCCAACGCTAATCTGTGTATCAACCAAATCTCACTTTCGGATTTGATATTATAGTCTTAGTCTGTGTAGTCCAGTAGTTGCTTGAAATTGGCAAATTTTCACAAGTCATGTCTGGAGAAACTTGGTGTGAAGAATTTACATATAGGCCATAATACTGCTGGGTCAACAGAGAGTCCGGCTTTTATTACCATGACGACCAGGGAACTAGAGAGAGTTGTTTAAAAAAAAAAAAAAAAAATGCTCATAGAGAAAATATGTTTAACTTGTGAAACTTATGAACCAAACCAGGTTTACACTTTTGGAATTGTACATTGCAAGTGTGTAAATGCCAAGAGTCTCACAACCTTGGCATGTGCAAGCAGGCATCCCAACATCAACAAAAACAAACTCAAGGTCTCCTCCTACATACAAGCATTGCCTCTGTGCTGACTGGGAGAATGTGACGTACCCATGCCAGTCAAGGTCCACCACGAACACGAGGAGTCCTTTTTTTAAACTGCACTGGCAGTACAGAATGTACAAAATACAAAAAAAAATATAAAAAAATGGGTTGCTGTAACTAGAGTTGTAGAGGCAGTGATTAGTGGTAACAAGTGTGTAGCGCTGTACTGCACCCTGCTGGTCAAAAGATGTTAGTACAGATATACGCATGCCAAAAATACATACATTATTCATCATTAATATAGTAATGTTCTTTTGTGCCACCATAAAAGGTAATAGGTGATATAGCAAAGAACAACAAAGATGTTTTAAAATTAAACAATAAATGTTAAGTTATTTTCATGTGCACTCTTTTTCACGCGCCTCGACAGTCAAAAAGTTTGTTCATTGGTGTGTCTCGTGTCTACTTTGGGACTTACTTTTGTCCCGTCTTTACTCCCGTGCGGCCGCCATCTTGCCGCACGTGCTGATGAATCCATTCGTGACCCGCGCACACCTGTCTCCTAATGAGCTGCGGGCTACCAATCAAAACAAATGTACCCGCATCCAATCCATCTTCACTTCTGTCAGTGGAGCTGAATTCAAGACAGCCATCTTTATTACACAAACAACAAAAACCCGCACAGTTCAATTCCCAAGTAGAAAACCATCAGGTGTGTCATTTACGACAGCAAAAATAAAACAACCAAAAACAAGTCACTAAATGCTGGCCAGCATTAAAAACGAACCAAAACAAAGAGCAAGGACGGCGCCGCAACCGCTGTGGAGTCCCTCGAGTCCTGCAAGAAGCCAAACGTCACCATGAGGAAGGACAACAAACGCCAACAACATTTACAGATTTACTCGTGCGCGCGCTCACCAACCTAACAGAAGGCCACGAGTGCGGCCGCCATCTTGCCGTAAATGGCGAACAATCCAATCAACGCGCACCTCTGGCTTTATAAACTGCAGACCTGCGGTCATCGGCCATCTTCCACTTTTGCACACGAGCGCCGCCTACTGGCCTGTCATCCGGACTGCAAAAGGGTTGCTTTTCTCTTTTCCTGCCACAAAAATAAAAGTCAATCACAACCAAAGTTATTTTCTATTAAATTTTTTTATTAATTAAATTGTTAGGATCGTTACCAACAGTGTTCGGGTTCGGGTTAGGGTTCGGGGTTAGGGGTTTAGCATGTACATTTGTCACCTCTGCTGGTCGCAGCCAAAAAAGTGCACGTTATTTTGCATGTCTGTCATTCATCATCCATGAACACGACTGCATTTGAATGTTGCTCGAATTTCTTTGGATGCGACTTGGTGTCAAAAGTTTGACAACCACCGTTCGGGAGGATCAGGAAGCAAAACCAGCTTTCAGTACATGTGACAGAAATCCATTGCTGCGATTGGACGGCTTGAGACCAAGAAAGAAGAAATCCTTCTCACCGTGTCACTGATTCTTTCATACAAGTCAAACGGACAAAAAGTTCCAGAATGCAAACAAATCTCCTCTCATGCACCAAAGCATGTAAAACCCGTTGCGTGTCTTCACATAAACGTCACATTTGAAATATTCTCTGATCAAGTAAATATTGCTCAGGAATGTGGTGTACAGCAGTCGTTCAGGGATTTTTGTGACAAAAAAAAAAAGTTGTAACAGTCTTGAGCAGACAAGCAGTTTTTTTTGTTATTTTTTTTTTTTTTTAAGTACTTCTCGTGGTGTGGGGGGGGGGGAACATTTAGCTGCCACGAATATGGTGAAACTCGTGTCATGTGAAAGGAAATAAACAAGTGGACTACAACTAACATGGCCGTCCCTCCCTGCGCAGAAGCCCTGAGGACAAATCATAAAAATAAAAATTCTTGATTCTCAAGGGAACACTTCCTGGTTCCTTGTGGTCTCCATAGCAACAAGGATGACCAAACAAACAAAACAAACTATCACAGTTCTTGAAATCGTCCAGTTTTAAAGGAAGGAGAAAAAAGAAGCAGGGAAAAAAAAAAAAGGTCCAGTGAGTACAGCAGGGCTAAACTAAGCTAAGCTAGTTACAATCGTAAACAAAGTCATAGTTGCTAGGCTCTTTGGGAATGGGGGGCGGCGCTTCGGGGATCTGGATGTTCTCCAGGTCCAGTAGGCGGAGCTTCATCTCCATGGAGAGCAGCGTGTCCATGTCGGATTTGGTGTAGTCGCTGGTCATCTCCTTGCCGAGGAGCGCGTTCAGACCGTCCGTCCACACACTGGTGACGGGTTCAAGGACAAAGAGTCAACAACTGACGACCAACATGATGTCAACTGAGAAACAAAAGAGGACAATATTGCAAAATACATGCCAATACAACGAGCAGCTCAATTGAAATGACTTTGCAGCCCACTAGATGGCGCCGTGGCACAATGGTTAAGAATCACTGCAGTTGAGGATGACAGCTGCCATTAGCCATTGTACACAATTAGCATCCTCTATTTTCCATTCTCCGTAAGCTGCTGCCAGGAGCTGCTATTGAGCTTTTTCTGCTTCTTTTTTAGCTTCCAACTGCTCCCAATTGCAGATAACGGGTGGCTAACGCTCGCTTTCAGCAGCTACGACCAGCTGCACTTTTAACTTCCTGTCACGTAGCCACTGTTAGCTTCTTATTAAAATTGTTATTATTCGTTTAACTTCAAATGTACAGAACATATTGTTGAACATTATATAGAAAAGGTAACAGACAAGCTTAGAAATCTCCTAAAACAACGCAATTTTATTTTATTTTTATTTTATTTTTAATTTATTTTTATTTTATTTTAATTTTATTTTTATTTTTATTTTTATTTTATTTTTATTTTATTTTTATTTTATTTTTATTTTATTTTTATTTTATTTTATTTTATTTTATTTTTATTTTATTTTATTTTTATTTTTATTTTTATTTTTATTTTTATTTTAAATTTAATTTAATTTTATTTTATTTTTAATTTAATTTTATTTAATTTTATTTTAAATTTAATTTTATTTTAAATTTAATTTTAATTTAATTTTATTTTATTTTAAATTTAATTTAATTTAATTTTATTTTATTTTATTTTAAATATAATTTTATTTTATTTTAAATTTAATTTCATTTTATTTTAAATTAAATTTAATTTTATTTTAAATTTAATTTTATTTTAAATTTAATTTAATTTAATTTAATTTTATTTTAAATGTAATTTAATTTTATTTTAAATTTAATTTTATTTTATTTTAAATTTAATTTAATTTTATTTTAAATTTAATTTAATTTTATTTTATTTTAAATTAAATTTTTATTTTATTTTAAATTTAATTTTTATTTTAAATTTAATTTTATTTTATTTTATTTTATTTTAAATTTAATTTAATTTAATTTAATTTTATTTTAAATTTAATTTTATTTTAAATTTAATTTAATTTAATTTAATTTTATTTTAAATGTAATTTAATTTTATTTTAAATTTAATTTTATTTTATTTTAAATTTAATTTAATTTAATTTAATTTTATTTTAAATTTAATTTAATTTTATTTTATTTTAAATTTAATTTTTATTTTAAATTTAATTTAATTTTATTTTAAATTTAATTTTATTTTATTTTAAATTTAATTTAATTTAATTTTATTTTAAATTTAATTTAATTTAATTTAATTTTATTTTAAATTTAATTTAATTTAATTTAATTTTATTTTAAATGTAATTTAATTTTATTTTAAATTAAATTTAATTTTATTTTAAATTTAATTTAATTTTATTTTAAATTTAATTTTATTTTATTTTAATTTTATTTTAAATTTAATTTTATTTTAAATTTAATTTTATTTTATTTTATTTAAAATTTAATTTTATTTTAAATTTAATTTTATTTTATTTCAAAAAAAAATTAAATTAAATTAAATTTAAAATAAAATAAAATTAAATTAAATTTTAAATAAAATTAAATTTTAAATAAAATTAAATTAAATTAAATTTTAAATAAAATAAAAAAAAATTAAATTTAAAATAAAAATTAAATTTAAAATAAAATAAAATTAAATTTAAAATAAAATTAAATTTAATTTAAAATAAAATAAAATTAAATTTAAAATAAAATAAAATTATATTTAAAATAAAATAAAATAAAATTAAATTAAATTAAATTTAAAATAAAATAAAATTAAATTAAATTTAAAATAAAATAAAATAAAATAAAATTTAAAATAAAATAAAATTATATTTAAAATAAAATAAAATTACATTTAAAATAAAATTAAATTAAATTAAATTAAATTTAAAATAAAATTAAATTTAAAATAAAATTAAAATAAAATTAAATTAAATTTAAAATAAAATAAAATTAAATTAAATTTAAAATAAAATAAAATTAAATTTAAAATAAAATTAAATTACATTTAAAATAAAATTAAATTAAATTAAATTAAATTTAAAATAAAATTAAATTAAATTAAATTTAAAATAAAATTAAATTAAATTAAATTAAATTAAATTTAAAATAAAATAAAATTAAATTTAAAATAAAATTAAATTACATTTAAAATAAAATTAAATTAAATTAAATTAAATTTAAAATAAAATTAAATTTAAAATAAAATTAAATTTAAAATAAAATTAAATTAAATTAAATTAAATTTAAAATAAAATAAAATTAAATTAAATTTTAAATAATAGTGAGCACCCACTTGTGGAGATGTTAGCCAACGCTAATCTGTGTATCAACCAAATCTCACTTTCGGATTTGATATTATAGTCTTAGTCTGTGTAGTCCAGTAGTTGCTTGAAATTGGCAAATTTTCACAAGTCATGTCTGGAGAAACTTGGTGTGAAGAATTTACATATAGGCCATAATACTGCTGGGTCAACAGAGAGTCCGGCTTTTATTACCATGACGACCAGGGAACTAGAGAGAGTTGTTAAAAAAAAAAAAAAAAAAATGCTCATAGAGAAAATATGTTTAACTTGTGAAACTTATGAACCAAACCAGGTTTACACTTTTGGAATTGTACATTGCAAGTGTGTAAATGCCAAGAGTCTCACAACCTTGGCATGTGCAAGCAGGCATCCCAACATCAACAAAAACAAACTCAAGGTCTCCTCCTACATACAAGCATTGCCTCTGTGCTGACTGGGAGAATGTGACGTACCCATGCCAGTCAAGGTCCACCACGAACACGAGGAGTCCTTTTTTTAAACTGCACTGGCAGTACAGAATGTACAAAATACAAAAAAAAATATAAAAAAATGGGTTGCTGTAACTAGAGTTGTAGAGGCAGTGATTAGTGGTAACAAGTGTGTAGCGCTGTACTGCACCCTGCTGGTCAAAAGATGTTAGTACAGATATACGCATGCCAAAAATACATACATTATTCATCATTAATATAGTAATGTTCTTTTGTGCCACCATAAAAGGTAATAGGTGATATAGCAAAGAACAACAAAGATGTTTTAAAATTAAACAATAAATGTTAAGTTATTTTCATGTGCACTCTTTTTCACGCGCCTCGACAGTCAAAAAGTTTGTTCATTGGTGTGTCTCGTGTCTACTTTGGGACTTACTTTTGTCCCGTCTTTACTCCCGTGCGGCCGCCATCTTGCCGCACGTGCTGATGAATCCATTCGTGACCCGCGCACACCTGTCTCCTAATGAGCTGCGGGCTACCAATCAAAACAAATGTACCCGCATCCAATCCATCTTCACTTCTGTCAGTGGAGCTGAATTCAAGACAGCCATCTTTATTACACAAACAACAAAAACCCGCACAGTTCAATTCCCAAGTAGAAAACCATCAGGTGTGTCATTTACGACAGCAAAAATAAAACAACCAAAAACAAGTCACTAAATGCTGGCCAGCATTAAAAACGAACCAAAACAAAGAGCAAGGACGGCGCCGCAACCGCTGTGGAGTCCCTCGAGTCCTGCAAGAAGCCAAACGTCACCATGAGGAAGGACAACAAACGCCAACAACATTTACAGATTTACTCGTGCGCGCGCTCACCAACCTAACAGAAGGCCACGAGTGCGGCCGCCATCTTGCCGTAAATGGCGAACAATCCAATCAACGCGCACCTCTGGCTTTATAAACTGCAGACCTGCGGTCATCGGCCATCTTCCACTTTTGCACACGAGCGCCGCCTACTGGCCTGTCATCCGGACTGCAAAAGGGTTGCTTTTCTCTTTTCCTGCCACAAAAATAAAAGTCAATCACAACCAAAGTTATTTTCTATTAAATTTTTTTATTAATTAAATTGTTAGGATCGTTACCAACAGTGTTCGGGTTCGGGTTAGGGTTCGGGGTTAGGGGTTTAGCATGTACATTTGTCACCTCTGCTGGTCGCAGCCAAAAAAGTGCACGTTATTTTGCATGTCTGTCATTCATCATCCATGAACACGACTGCATTTGAATGTTGCTCGAATTTCTTTGGATGCGACTTGGTGTCAAAAGTTTGACAACCACCGTTCGGGAGGATCAGGAAGCAAAACCAGCTTTCAGTACATGTGACAGAAATCCATTGCTGCGATTGGACGGCTTGAGACCAAGAAAGAAGAAATCCTTCTCACCGTGTCACTGATTCTTTCATACAAGTCAAACGGACAAAAAGTTCCAGAATGCAAACAAATCTCCTCTCATGCACCAAAGCATGTAAAACCCGTTGCGTGTCTTCACATAAACGTCACATTTGAAATATTCTCTGATCAAGTAAATATTGCTCAGGAATGTGGTGTACAGCAGTCGTTCAGGGATTTTTGTGACAAAAAAAAAAAGTTGTAACAGTCTTGAGCAGACAAGCAGTTTTTTTTGTTATTATTTTTTTTTTTTAAGTACTTCTCGTGGTGTGGGGGGGGGGGGGGAACATTTAGCTGCCACGAATATGGTGAAACTCGTGTCATGTGAAAGGAAATAAACAAGTGGACTACAACTAACATGGCCGTCCCTCCCTGCGCAGAAGCCCTGAGGACAAATCATAAAAATAAAAATTCTTGATTCTCAAGGGAACACTTCCTGGTTCCTTGTGGTCTCCATAGCAACAAGGATGACCAAACAAACAAAACAAACTATCACAGTTCTTGAAATCGTCCAGTTTTAAAGGAAGGAGAAAAAAGAAGCAGGGAAAAAAAAAAAAAGGTCCAGTGAGTACAGCAGGGCTAAACTAAGCTAAGCTAGTTACAATCGTAAACAAAGTCATAGTTGCTAGGCTCTTTGGGAATGGGGGGCGGCGCTTCGGGGATCTGGATGTTCTCCAGGTCCAGTAGGCGGAGCTTCATCTCCATGGAGAGCAGCGTGTCCATGTCGGATTTGGTGTAGTCGCTGGTCATCTCCTTGCCGAGGAGCGCGTTCAGACCGTCCGTCCACACACTGGTGACGGGTTCAAGGACAAAGAGTCAACAACTGACGACCAACATGATGTCAACTGAGAAACAAAAGAGGACAATATTGCAAAATACATGCCAATACAACGAGCAGCTCAATTGAAATGACTTTGCAGCCCACTAGATGGCGCCGTGGCACAATGGTTAAGAATCACTGCAGTTGAGGATGACAGCTGCCATTAGCCATTGTACACAATTAGCATCCTCTATTTTCCATTCTCCGTAAGCTGCTGCCAGGAGCTGCTATTGAGCTTTTTCTGCTTCTTTTTTAGCTTCCAACTGCTCCCAATTGCAGATAACGGGTGGCTAACGCTCGCTTTCAGCAGCTACGACCAGCTGCACTTTTAACTTCCTGTCACGTAGCCACTGTTAGCTTCTTATTAAAATTGTTATTATTCGTTTAACTTCAAATGTACAGAACATATTGTTGAACATTATATAGAAAAGGTAACAGACAAGCTTAGAAATCTCCTAAAACAACGCAATTTTATTTTATTTTTATTTTATTTTTAATTTATTTTTATTTTATTTTAATTTTATTTTTATTTTTATTTTTATTTTTATTTTTATTTTTATTTTTATTTTTATTTTTATTTTTATTTTTATTTTATTTTTATTTTTATTTTTATTTTATTTTTATTTTATTTTTATTTTATTTTTATTTTATTTTATTTTATTTTATTTTATTTTTATTTTATTTTATTTTTATTTTTATTTTTATTTTTATTTTAAATTTAATTTAATTTTATTTTATTTTTAATTTAATTTTATTTAATTTTATTTTAAATTTAATTTTATTTTAAATTTAATTTTAATTTAATTTTATTTTATTTTAAATTTAATTTAATTTAATTTTATTTTATTTTATTTTAAATATAATTTTATTTTATTTTAAATTTAATTTCATTTTATTTTAAATTAAATTTAATTTTATTTTAAATTTAATTTTATTTTAAATTTAATTTTATTTTAAATTTAATTTAATTTAATTTAATTTTATTTTAAATGTAATTTAATTTTATTTTAAATTTAATTTTATTTTATTTTAAATTTAATTTAATTTTATTTTAAATTTAATTTTATTTTATTTTATTTTAAATTTAATTTTTATTTTATTTTAAATTTAATTTTTATTTTAAATTTAATTTTATTTTATTTTATTTTATTTTAAATTTAATTTAATTTAATTTAATTTTATTTTAAATTTAATTTTATTTTAAATTTAATTTAATTTAATTTAATTTTATTTTAAATGTAATTTAATTTTATTTTAAATTTAATTTTATTTTATTTTAAATTTAATTTAATTTAATTTAATTTTATTTTAAATTTAATTTAATTTTATTTTATTTTAAATTTAATTTTTATTTTAAATTTAATTTAATTTTATTTTAAATTTAATTTTATTTTATTTTAAATTTAATTTAATTTAATTTTATTTTAAATTTAATTTAATTTAATTTAATTTTATTTTAAATTTAATTTAATTTAATTTAATTTTATTTTAAATGTAATTTAATTTTATTTTAAATTAAATTTAATTTTATTTTAAATTTAATTTAATTTTATTTTAAATTTAATTTTATTTTATTTTAATTTTATTTTAAATTTAATTTTATTTTAAATTTAATTTTATTTTATTTTATTTAAAATTTAATTTTATTTTAAATTTAATTTTATTTTATTTAAAAAAAAAATTAAATTAAATTAAATTTAAAATAAAATAAAATTAAATTAAATTTTAAATAAAATTAAATTTTAAATAAAATTAAATTAAATTAAATTTTAAATAAAATAAAATAAAATTAAATTTAAAATAAAAATTAAATTTAAAATAAAATAAAATTAAATTTAAAATAAAATTAAATTTAATTTAAAATAAAATAAAATTAAATTTAAAATAAAATAAAATTATATTTAAAATAAAATAAAATAAAATTAAATTAAATTAAATTTAAAATAAAATTAAATTAAATTAAATTTAAAATAAAATAAAATAAAATAAAATTTAAAATAAAATAAAATTATATTTAAAATAAAATAAAATTACATTTAAAATAAAATTAAATTAAATTAAATTAAATTTAAAATAAAATTAAATTTAAAATAAAATTAAAATAAAATTAAATTAAATTTAAAATAAAATAAAATTAAATTTAAAATAAAATTAAATTACATTTAAAATAAAATTAAATTAAATTAAATTAAATTTAAAATAAAATTAAATTAAATTAAATTTAAAATAAAATAAAATTAAATTTAAAATAAAATTAAATTACATTTAAAATAAAATTAAATTAAATTAAATTAAATTTAAAATAAAATTAAATTTAAAATAAAATTAAATTAAATTAAATTAAATTTAAAATAAAATAAAATTAAATTAAATTTTAAATAATAGTGAGCACCCACTTGTGGAGATGTTAGCCAACGCTAATCTGTGTATCAACCAAATCTCACTTTCGGATTTGATATTATAGTCTTAGTCTGTGTAGTCCAGTAGTTGCTTGAAATTGGCAAATTTTCACAAGTCATGTCTGGAGAAACTTGGTGTGAAGAATTTACATATAGGCCATAATACTGCTGGGTCAACAGAGAGTCCGGCTTTTATTACCATGACGACCAGGGAACTAGAGAGAGTTGTTAAAAAAAAAAAAAAAAAAATGCTCATAGAGAAAATATGTTTAACTTGTGAAACTTATGAACCAAACCAGGTTTACACTTTTGGAATTGTACATTGCAAGTGTGTAAATGCCAAGAGTCTCACAACCTTGGCATGTGCAAGCAGGCATCCCAACATCAACAAAAACAAACTCAAGGTCTCCTCCTACATACAAGCATTGCCTCTGTGCTGACTGGGAGAATGTGACGTACCCATGCCAGTCAAGGTCCACCACGAACACGAGGAGTCCTTTTTTTAAACTGCACTGGCAGTACAGAATGTACAAAATACAAAAAAAAATATAAAAAAATGGGTTGCTGTAACTAGAGTTGTAGAGGCAGTGATTAGTGGTAACAAGTGTGTAGCGCTGTACTGCACCCTGCTGGTCAAAAGATGTTAGTACAGATATACGCATGCCAAAAATACATACATTATTCATCATTAATATAGTAATGTTCTTTTGTGCCACCATAAAAGGTAATAGGTGATATAGCAAAGAACAACAAAGATGTTTTAAAATTAAACAATAAATGTTAAGTTATTTTCATGTGCACTCTTTTTCACGCGCCTCGACAGTCAAAAAGTTTGTTCATTGGTGTGTCTCGTGTCTACTTTGGGACTTACTTTTGTCCCGTCTTTACTCCCGTGCGGCCGCCATCTTGCCGCACGTGCTGATGAATCCATTCGTGACCCGCGCACACCTGTCTCCTAATGAGCTGCGGGCTACCAATCAAAACAAATGTACCCGCATCCAATCCATCTTCACTTCTGTCAGTGGAGCTGAATTCAAGACAGCCATCTTTATTACACAAACAACAAAAACCCGCACAGTTCAATTCCCAAGTAGAAAACCATCAGGTGTGTCATTTACGACAGCAAAAATAAAACAACCAAAAACAAGTCACTAAATGCTGGCCAGCATTAAAAACGAACCAAAACAAAGAGCAAGGACGGCGCCGCAACCGCTGTGGAGTCCCTCGAGTCCTGCAAGAAGCCAAACGTCACCATGAGGAAGGACAACAAACGCCAACAACATTTACAGATTTACTCGTGCGCGCGCTCACCAACCTAACAGAAGGCCACGAGTGCGGCCGCCATCTTGCCGTAAATGGCGAACAATCCAATCAACGCGCACCTCTGGCTTTATAAACTGCAGACCTGCGGTCATCGGCCATCTTCCACTTTTGCACACGAGCGCCGCCTACTGGCCTGTCATCCGGACTGCAAAAGGGTTGCTTTTCTCTTTTCCTGCCACAAAAATAAAAGTCAATCACAACCAAAGTTATTTTCTATTAAATTTTTTTATTAATTAAATTGTTAGGATCGTTACCAACAGTGTTCGGGTTCGGGTTAGGGTTCGGGGTTAGGGGTTTAGCATGTACATTTGTCACCTCTGCTGGTCGCAGCCAAAAAAGTGCACGTTATTTTGCATGTCTGTCATTCATCATCCATGAACACGACTGCATTTGAATGTTGCTCGAATTTCTTTGGATGCGACTTGGTGTCAAAAGTTTGACAACCACCGTTCGGGAGGATCAGGAAGCAAAACCAGCTTTCAGTACATGTGACAGAAATCCATTGCTGCGATTGGACGGCTTGAGACCAAGAAAGAAGAAATCCTTCTCACCGTGTCACTGATTCTTTCATACAAGTCAAACGGACAAAAAGTTCCAGAATGCAAACAAATCTCCTCTCATGCACCAAAGCATGTAAAACCCGTTGCGTGTCTTCACATAAACGTCACATTTGAAATATTCTCTGATCAAGTAAATATTGCTCAGGAATGTGGTGTACAGCAGTCGTTCAGGGATTTTTGTGACAAAAAAAAAAAGTTGTAACAGTCTTGAGCAGACAAGCAGTTTTTTTTGTTATTATTTTTTTTTTTTAAGTACTTCTCGTGGTGTGGGGGGGGGGGGGAACATTTAGCTGCCACGAATATGGTGAAACTCGTGTCATGTGAAAGGAAATAAACAAGTGGACTACAACTAACATGGCCGTCCCTCCCTGCGCAGAAGCCCTGAGGACAAATCATAAAAATAAAAATTCTTGATTCTCAAGGGAACACTTCCTGGTTCCTTGTGGTCTCCATAGCAACAAGGATGACCAAACAAACAAAACAAACTATCACAGTTCTTGAAATCGTCCAGTTTTAAAGGAAGGAGAAAAAAGAAGCAGGGAAAAAAAAAAAAAGGTCCAGTGAGTACAGCAGGGCTAAACTAAGCTAAGCTAGTTACAATCGTAAACAAAGTCATAGTTGCTAGGCTCTTTGGGAATGGGGGGCGGCGCTTCGGGGATCTGGATGTTCTCCAGGTCCAGTAGGCGGAGCTTCATCTCCATGGAGAGCAGCGTGTCCATGTCGGATTTGGTGTAGTCGCTGGTCATCTCCTTGCCGAGGAGCGCGTTCAGACCGTCCGTCCACACACTGGTGACGGGTTCAAGGACAAAGAGTCAACAACTGACGACCAACATGATGTCAACTGAGAAACAAAAGAGGACAATATTGCAAAATACATGCCAATACAACGAGCAGCTCAATTGAAATGACTTTGCAGCCCACTAGATGGCGCCGTGGCACAATGGTTAAGAATCACTGCAGTTGAGGATGACAGCTGCCATTAGCCATTGTACACAATTAGCATCCTCTATTTTCCATTCTCCGTAAGCTGCTGCCAGGAGCTGCTATTGAGCTTTTTCTGCTTCTTTTTTAGCTTCCAACTGCTCCCAATTGCAGATAACGGGTGGCTAACGCTCGCTTTCAGCAGCTACGACCAGCTGCACTTTTAACTTCCTGTCACGTAGCCACTGTTAGCTTCTTATTAAAATTGTTATTATTCGTTTAACTTCAAATGTACAGAACATATTGTTGAACATTATATAGAAAAGGTAACAGACAAGCTTAGAAATCTCCTAAAACAACGCAATTTTATTTTATTTTTATTTTATTTTTAATTTATTTTTATTTTATTTTAATTTTATTTTTATTTTTATTTTTATTTTATTTTTATTTTATTTTTATTTTATTTTTATTTTATTTTATTTTATTTTATTTTTATTTTATTTTATTTTTATTTTTATTTTTATTTTTATTTTTATTTTAAATTTAATTTAATTTTATTTTATTTTTAATTTAATTTTATTTAATTTTATTTTAAATTTAATTTTATTTTAAATTTAATTTTAATTTAATTTTATTTTATTTTAAATTTAATTTAATTTAATTTTATTTTATTTTATTTTAAATATAATTTTATTTTATTTTAAATTTAATTTCATTTTATTTTAAATTAAATTTAATTTTATTTTAAATTTAATTTTATTTTAAATTTAATTTAATTTAATTTAATTTTATTTTAAATGTAATTTAATTTTATTTTAAATTTAATTTTATTTTATTTTAAATTTAATTTAATTTTATTTTAAATTTAATTTAATTTTATTTTATTTTAAATTAAATTTTTATTTTATTTTAAATTTAATTTTTATTTTAAATTTAATTTTATTTTATTTTATTTTATTTTAAATTTAATTTAATTTAATTTAATTTTATTTTAAATTTAATTTTATTTTAAATTTAATTTAATTTAATTTAATTTTATTTTAAATGTAATTTAATTTTATTTTAAATTTAATTTTATTTTATTTTAAATTTAATTTAATTTAATTTAATTTTATTTTAAATTTAATTTAATTTTATTTTATTTTAAATTTAATTTTTATTTTAAATTTAATTTAATTTTATTTTAAATTTAATTTTATTTTATTTTAAATTTAATTTAATTTAATTTTATTTTAAATTTAATTTAATTTAATTTAATTTTATTTTAAATTTAATTTAATTTAATTTAATTTTATTTTAAATGTAATTTAATTTTATTTTAAATTAAATTTAATTTTATTTTAAATTTAATTTAATTTTATTTTAAATTTAATTTTATTTTATTTTAATTTTATTTTAAATTTAATTTTATTTTAAATTTAATTTTATTTTATTTTATTTAAAATTTAATTTTATTTTAAATTTAATTTTATTTTATTTCAAAAAAAAATTAAATTAAATTAAATTTAAAATAAAATAAAATTAAATTAAATTTTAAATAAAATTAAATTTTAAATAAAATTAAATTAAATTAAATTTTAAATAAAATAAAAAAAAATTAAATTTAAAATAAAAATTAAATTTAAAATAAAATAAAATTAAATTTAAAATAAAATTAAATTTAATTTAAAATAAAATAAAATTAAATTTAAAATAAAATAAAATTATATTTAAAATAAAATAAAATAAAATTAAATTAAATTAAATTTAAAATAAAATAAAATTAAATTAAATTTAAAATAAAATAAAATAAAATAAAATTTAAAATAAAATAAAATTATATTTAAAATAAAATAAAATTACATTTAAAATAAAATTAAATTAAATTAAATTAAATTTAAAATAAAATTAAATTTAAAATAAAATTAAAATAAAATTAAATTAAATTTAAAATAAAATAAAATTAAATTAAATTTAAAATAAAATAAAATTAAATTTAAAATAAAATTAAATTACATTTAAAATAAAATTAAATTAAATTAAATTAAATTTAAAATAAAATTAAATTAAATTAAATTTAAAATAAAATTAAATTAAATTAAATTAAATTAAATTTAAAATAAAATAAAATTAAATTTAAAATAAAATTAAATTACATTTAAAATAAAATTAAATTAAATTAAATTAAATTTAAAATAAAATTAAATTTAAAATAAAATTAAATTTAAAATAAAATTAAATTAAATTAAATTAAATTTAAAATAAAATAAAATTAAATTAAATTTTAAATAATAGTGAGCACCCACTTGTGGAGATGTTAGCCAACGCTAATCTGTGTATCAACCAAATCTCACTTTCGGATTTGATATTATAGTCTTAGTCTGTGTAGTCCAGTAGTTGCTTGAAATTGGCAAATTTTCACAAGTCATGTCTGGAGAAACTTGGTGTGAAGAATTTACATATAGGCCATAATACTGCTGGGTCAACAGAGAGTCCGGCTTTTATTACCATGACGACCAGGGAACTAGAGAGAGTTGTTAAAAAAAAAAAAAAAAAAATGCTCATAGAGAAAATATGTTTAACTTGTGAAACTTATGAACCAAACCAGGTTTACACTTTTGGAATTGTACATTGCAAGTGTGTAAATGCCAAGAGTCTCACAACCTTGGCATGTGCAAGCAGGCATCCCAACATCAACAAAAACAAACTCAAGGTCTCCTCCTACATACAAGCATTGCCTCTGTGCTGACTGGGAGAATGTGACGTACCCATGCCAGTCAAGGTCCACCACGAACACGAGGAGTCCTTTTTTTAAACTGCACTGGCAGTACAGAATGTACAAAATACAAAAAAAAATATAAAAAAATGGGTTGCTGTAACTAGAGTTGTAGAGGCAGTGATTAGTGGTAACAAGTGTGTAGCGCTGTACTGCACCCTGCTGGTCAAAAGATGTTAGTACAGATATACGCATGCCAAAAATACATACATTATTCATCATTAATATAGTAATGTTCTTTTGTGCCACCATAAAAGGTAATAGGTGATATAGCAAAGAACAACAAAGATGTTTTAAAATTAAACAATAAATGTTAAGTTATTTTCATGTGCACTCTTTTTCACGCGCCTCGACAGTCAAAAAGTTTGTTCATTGGTGTGTCTCGTGTCTACTTTGGGACTTACTTTTGTCCCGTCTTTACTCCCGTGCGGCCGCCATCTTGCCGCACGTGCTGATGAATCCATTCGTGACCCGCGCACACCTGTCTCCTAATGAGCTGCGGGCTACCAATCAAAACAAATGTACCCGCATCCAATCCATCTTCACTTCTGTCAGTGGAGCTGAATTCAAGACAGCCATCTTTATTACACAAACAACAAAAACCCGCACAGTTCAATTCCCAAGTAGAAAACCATCAGGTGTGTCATTTACGACAGCAAAAATAAAACAACCAAAAACAAGTCACTAAATGCTGGCCAGCATTAAAAACGAACCAAAACAAAGAGCAAGGACGGCGCCGCAACCGCTGTGGAGTCCCTCGAGTCCTGCAAGAAGCCAAACGTCACCATGAGGAAGGACAACAAACGCCAACAACATTTACAGATTTACTCGTGCGCGCGCTCACCAACCTAACAGAAGGCCACGAGTGCGGCCGCCATCTTGCCGTAAATGGCGAACAATCCAATCAACGCGCACCTCTGGCTTTATAAACTGCAGACCTGCGGTCATCGGCCATCTTCCACTTTTGCACACGAGCGCCGCCTACTGGCCTGTCATCCGGACTGCAAAAGGGTTGCTTTTCTCTTTTCCTGCCACAAAAATAAAAGTCAATCACAACCAAAGTTATTTTCTATTAAATTTTTTTATTAATTAAATTGTTAGGATCGTTACCAACAGTGTTCGGGTTCGGGTTAGGGTTCGGGGTTAGGGGTTTAGCATGTACATTTGTCACCTCTGCTGGTCGCAGCCAAAAAAGTGCACGTTATTTTGCATGTCTGTCATTCATCATCCATGAACACGACTGCATTTGAATGTTGCTCGAATTTCTTTGGATGCGACTTGGTGTCAAAAGTTTGACAACCACCGTTCGGGAGGATCAGGAAGCAAAACCAGCTTTCAGTACATGTGACAGAAATCCATTGCTGCGATTGGACGGCTTGAGACCAAGAAAGAAGAAATCCTTCTCACCGTGTCACTGATTCTTTCATACAAGTCAAACGGACAAAAAGTTCCAGAATGCAAACAAATCTCCTCTCATGCACCAAAGCATGTAAAACCCGTTGCGTGTCTTCACATAAACGTCACATTTGAAATATTCTCTGATCAAGTAAATATTGCTCAGGAATGTGGTGTACAGCAGTCGTTCAGGGATTTTTGTGACAAAAAAAAAAAGTTGTAACAGTCTTGAGCAGACAAGCAGTTTTTTTTGTTATTATTTTTTTTTTTTAAGTACTTCTCGTGGTGTGGGGGGGGGGGGGGAACATTTAGCTGCCACGAATATGGTGAAACTCGTGTCATGTGAAAGGAAATAAACAAGTGGACTACAACTAACATGGCCGTCCCTCCCTGCGCAGAAGCCCTGAGGACAAATCATAAAAATAAAAATTCTTGATTCTCAAGGGAACACTTCCTGGTTCCTTGTGGTCTCCATAGCAACAAGGATGACCAAACAAACAAAACAAACTATCACAGTTCTTGAAATCGTCCAGTTTTAAAGGAAGGAGAAAAAAGAAGCAGGGAAAAAAAAAAAAAGGTCCAGTGAGTACAGCAGGGCTAAACTAAGCTAAGCTAGTTACAATCGTAAACAAAGTCATAGTTGCTAGGCTCTTTGGGAATGGGGGGCGGCGCTTCGGGGATCTGGATGTTCTCCAGGTCCAGTAGGCGGAGCTTCATCTCCATGGAGAGCAGCGTGTCCATGTCGGATTTGGTGTAGTCGCTGGTCATCTCCTTGCCGAGGAGCGCGTTCAGACCGTCCGTCCACACACTGGTGACGGGTTCAAGGACAAAGAGTCAACAACTGACGACCAACATGATGTCAACTGAGAAACAAAAGAGGACAATATTGCAAAATACATGCCAATACAACGAGCAGCTCAATTGAAATGACTTTGCAGCCCACTAGATGGCGCCGTGGCACAATGGTTAAGAATCACTGCAGTTGAGGATGACAGCTGCCATTAGCCATTGTACACAATTAGCATCCTCTATTTTCCATTCTCCGTAAGCTGCTGCCAGGAGCTGCTATTGAGCTTTTTCTGCTTCTTTTTTAGCTTCCAACTGCTCCCAATTGCAGATAACGGGTGGCTAACGCTCGCTTTCAGCAGCTACGACCAGCTGCACTTTTAACTTCCTGTCACGTAGCCACTGTTAGCTTCTTATTAAAATTGTTATTATTCGTTTAACTTCAAATGTACAGAACATATTGTTGAACATTATATAGAAAAGGTAACAGACAAGCTTAGAAATCTCCTAAAACAACGCAATTTTATTTTATTTTTATTTTATTTTTAATTTATTTTTATTTTATTTTAATTTTATTTTTATTTTTATTTTTATTTTTATTTTTATTTTTATTTTTATTTTTATTTTTATTTTTATTTTATTTTTATTTTTATTTTTATTTTATTTTTATTTTATTTTTATTTTATTTTTATTTTATTTTATTTTATTTTATTTTATTTTTATTTTATTTTATTTTTATTTTTATTTTTATTTTTATTTTAAATTTAATTTAATTTTATTTTATTTTTAATTTAATTTTATTTAATTTTATTTTAAATTTAATTTTATTTTAAATTTAATTTTAATTTAATTTTATTTTATTTTAAATTTAATTTAATTTAATTTTATTTTATTTTATTTTAAATATAATTTTATTTTATTTTAAATTTAATTTCATTTTATTTTAAATTAAATTTAATTTTATTTTAAATTTAATTTTATTTTAAATTTAATTTTATTTTAAATTTAATTTAATTTAATTTAATTTTATTTTAAATGTAATTTAATTTTATTTTAAATGTAATTTAATTTTATTTTAAATTTAATTTAATTTTATTTTAAATTTAATTTTATTTTATTTTATTTTAAATTTAATTTTTATTTTATTTTAAATTTAATTTTTATTTTAAATTTAATTTTATTTTATTTTATTTTATTTTAAATTTAATTTAATTTAATTTAATTTTATTTTAAATTTAATTTTATTTTAAATTTAATTTAATTTAATTTAATTTTATTTTAAATGTAATTTAATTTTATTTTAAATTTAATTTTATTTTATTTTAAATTTAATTTAATTTAATTTAATTTTATTTTAAATTTAATTTAATTTTATTTTATTTTAAATTTAATTTTTATTTTAAATTTAATTTAATTTTATTTTAAATTTAATTTTATTTTATTTTAAATTTAATTTAATTTAATTTTATTTTAAATTTAATTTAATTTAATTTAATTTTATTTTAAATTTAATTTAATTTAATTTAATTTTATTTTAAATGTAATTTAATTTTATTTTAAATTAAATTTAATTTTATTTTAAATTTAATTTAATTTTATTTTAAATTTAATTTTATTTTATTTTAATTTTATTTTAAATTTAATTTTATTTTAAATTTAATTTTATTTTATTTTATTTAAAATTTAATTTTATTTTAAATTTAATTTTATTTTATTTCAAAAAAAAATTAAATTAAATTAAATTTAAAATAAAATAAAATTAAATTAAATTTTAAATAAAATTAAATTTTAAATAAAATTAAATTAAATTAAATTTTAAATAAAATAAAATAAAATTAAATTTAAAATAAAAATTAAATTTAAAATAAAATAAAATTAAATTTAAAATAAAATTAAATTTAATTTAAAATAAAATAAAATTAAATTTAAAATAAAATAAAATTATATTTAAAATAAAATAAAATAAAATTAAATTAAATTAAATTTAAAATAAAATTAAATTAAATTAAATTTAAAATAAAATAAAATAAAATAAAATTTAAAATAAAATAAAATTATATTTAAAATAAAATAAAATTACATTTAAAATAAAATTAAATTAAATTAAATTAAATTTAAAATAAAATTAAATTTAAAATAAAATTAAAATAAAATTAAATTAAATTTAAAATAAAATAAAATTAAATTTAAAATAAAATTAAATTACATTTAAAATAAAATTAAATTAAATTAAATTAAATTTAAAATAAAATTAAATTAAATTAAATTTAAAATAAAATAAAATTAAATTTAAAATAAAATTAAATTACATTTAAAATAAAATTAAATTAAATTAAATTAAATTTAAAATAAAATTAAATTTAAAATAAAATTAAATTAAATTAAATTAAATTTAAAATAAAATAAAATTAAATTAAATTTTAAATAATAGTGAGCACCCACTTGTGGAGATGTTAGCCAACGCTAATCTGTGTATCAACCAAATCTCACTTTCGGATTTGATATTATAGTCTTAGTCTGTGTAGTCCAGTAGTTGCTTGAAATTGGCAAATTTTCACAAGTCATGTCTGGAGAAACTTGGTGTGAAGAATTTACATATAGGCCATAATACTGCTGGGTCAACAGAGAGTCCGGCTTTTATTACCATGACGACCAGGGAACTAGAGAGAGTTGTTAAAAAAAAAAAAAAAAAAATGCTCATAGAGAAAATATGTTTAACTTGTGAAACTTATGAACCAAACCAGGTTTACACTTTTGGAATTGTACATTGCAAGTGTGTAAATGCCAAGAGTCTCACAACCTTGGCATGTGCAAGCAGGCATCCCAACATCAACAAAAACAAACTCAAGGTCTCCTCCTACATACAAGCATTGCCTCTGTGCTGACTGGGAGAATGTGACGTACCCATGCCAGTCAAGGTCCACCACGAACACGAGGAGTCCTTTTTTTAAACTGCACTGGCAGTACAGAATGTACAAAATACAAAAAAAAATATAAAAAAATGGGTTGCTGTAACTAGAGTTGTAGAGGCAGTGATTAGTGGTAACAAGTGTGTAGCGCTGTACTGCACCCTGCTGGTCAAAAGATGTTAGTACAGATATACGCATGCCAAAAATACATACATTATTCATCATTAATATAGTAATGTTCTTTTGTGCCACCATAAAAGGTAATAGGTGATATAGCAAAGAACAACAAAGATGTTTTAAAATTAAACAATAAATGTTAAGTTATTTTCATGTGCACTCTTTTTCACGCGCCTCGACAGTCAAAAAGTTTGTTCATTGGTGTGTCTCGTGTCTACTTTGGGACTTACTTTTGTCCCGTCTTTACTCCCGTGCGGCCGCCATCTTGCCGCACGTGCTGATGAATCCATTCGTGACCCGCGCACACCTGTCTCCTAATGAGCTGCGGGCTACCAATCAAAACAAATGTACCCGCATCCAATCCATCTTCACTTCTGTCAGTGGAGCTGAATTCAAGACAGCCATCTTTATTACACAAACAACAAAAACCCGCACAGTTCAATTCCCAAGTAGAAAACCATCAGGTGTGTCATTTACGACAGCAAAAATAAAACAACCAAAAACAAGTCACTAAATGCTGGCCAGCATTAAAAACGAACCAAAACAAAGAGCAAGGACGGCGCCGCAACCGCTGTGGAGTCCCTCGAGTCCTGCAAGAAGCCAAACGTCACCATGAGGAAGGACAACAAACGCCAACAACATTTACAGATTTACTCGTGCGCGCGCTCACCAACCTAACAGAAGGCCACGAGTGCGGCCGCCATCTTGCCGTAAATGGCGAACAATCCAATCAACGCGCACCTCTGGCTTTATAAACTGCAGACCTGCGGTCATCGGCCATCTTCCACTTTTGCACACGAGCGCCGCCTACTGGCCTGTCATCCGGACTGCAAAAGGGTTGCTTTTCTCTTTTCCTGCCACAAAAATAAAAGTCAATCACAACCAAAGTTATTTTCTATTAAATTTTTTTATTAATTAAATTGTTAGGATCGTTACCAACAGTGTTCGGGTTCGGGTTAGGGTTCGGGGTTAGGGGTTTAGCATGTACATTTGTCACCTCTGCTGGTCGCAGCCAAAAAAGTGCACGTTATTTTGCATGTCTGTCATTCATCATCCATGAACACGACTGCATTTGAATGTTGCTCGAATTTCTTTGGATGCGACTTGGTGTCAAAAGTTTGACAACCACCGTTCGGGAGGATCAGGAAGCAAAACCAGCTTTCAGTACATGTGACAGAAATCCATTGCTGCGATTGGACGGCTTGAGACCAAGAAAGAAGAAATCCTTCTCACCGTGTCACTGATTCTTTCATACAAGTCAAACGGACAAAAAGTTCCAGAATGCAAACAAATCTCCTCTCATGCACCAAAGCATGTAAAACCCGTTGCGTGTCTTCACATAAACGTCACATTTGAAATATTCTCTGATCAAGTAAATATTGCTCAGGAATGTGGTGTACAGCAGTCGTTCAGGGATTTTTGTGACAAAAAAAAAAAGTTGTAACAGTCTTGAGCAGACAAGCAGTTTTTTTTGTTATTATTATTTTTTTTTAAGTACTTCTCGTGGTGTGGGGGGGGGGGGGGGAACATTTAGCTGCCACGAATATGGTGAAACTCGTGTCATGTGAAAGGAAATAAACAAGTGGACTACAACTAACATGGCCGTCCCTCCCTGCGCAGAAGCCCTGAGGACAAATCATAAAAATAAAAATTCTTGATTCTCAAGGGAACACTTCCTGGTTCCTTGTGGTCTCCATAGCAACAAGGATGACCAAACAAACAAAACAAACTATCACAGTTCTTGAAATCGTCCAGTTTTAAAGGAAGGAGAAAAAAGAAGCAGGGAAAAAAAAAAAAAGGTCCAGTGAGTACAGCAGGGCTAAACTAAGCTAAGCTAGTTACAATCGTAAACAAAGTCATAGTTGCTAGGCTCTTTGGGAATGGGGGGCGGCGCTTCGGGGATCTGGATGTTCTCCAGGTCCAGTAGGCGGAGCTTCATCTCCATGGAGAGCAGCGTGTCCATGTCGGATTTGGTGTAGTCGCTGGTCATCTCCTTGCCGAGGAGCGCGTTCAGACCGTCCGTCCACACACTGGTGACGGGTTCAAGGACAAAGAGTCAACAACTGACGACCAACATGATGTCAACTGAGAAACAAAAGAGGACAATATTGCAAAATACATGCCAATACAACGAGCAGCTCAATTGAAATGACTTTGCAGCCCACTAGATGGCGCCGTGGCACAATGGTTAAGAATCACTGCAGTTGAGGATGACAGCTGCCATTAGCCATTGTACACAATTAGCATCCTCTATTTTCCATTCTCCGTAAGCTGCTGCCAGGAGCTGCTATTGAGCTTTTTCTGCTTCTTTTTTAGCTTCCAACTGCTCCCAATTGCAGATAACGGGTGGCTAACGCTCGCTTTCAGCAGCTACGACCAGCTGCACTTTTAACTTCCTGTCACGTAGCCACTGTTAGCTTCTTATTAAAATTGTTATTATTCGTTTAACTTCAAATGTACAGAACATATTGTTGAACATTATATAGAAAAGGTAACAGACAAGCTTAGAAATCTCCTAAAACAACGCAATTTTATTTTATTTTTATTTTATTTTTAATTTATTTTTATTTTATTTTAATTTTATTTTTATTTTTATTTTTATTTTTATTTTTATTTTTATTTTTATTTTTATTTTTATTTTTATTTTTATTTTATTTTTATTTTTATTTTATTTTTATTTTATTTTTATTTTATTTTTATTTTATTTTTATTTTATTTTTATTTTATTTTTATTTTATTTTTATTTTATTTTATTTTATTTTATTTTTATTTTATTTTATTTTTATTTTTATTTTTATTTTTATTTTTATTTTAAATTTAATTTAATTTTATTTTATTTTTAATTTAATTTTATTTAATTTTATTTTAAATTTAATTTTATTTTAAATTTAATTTTAATTTAATTTTATTTTATTTTAAATTTAATTTAATTTAATTTAATTTTATTTTATTTTAAATATAATTTTATTTTATTTTAAATTTAATTTCATTTTATTTTAAATTAAATTTAATTTTATTTTAAATTTAATTTTATTTTAAATTTAATTTTATTTTAAATTTAATTTAATTTAATTTAATTTTATTTTAAATTTAATTTTATTTTATTTTAAATTTAATTTAATTTTATTTTAAATTTAATTTTATTTTATTTTATTTTAAATTTAATTTTTATTTTATTTTAAATTTAATTTTTATTTTAAATTTAATTTTATTTTATTTTATTTTATTTTAAATTTAATTTAATTTAATTTAATTTTATTTTAAATTTAATTTTATTTTAAATTTAATTTAATTTAATTTAATTTTATTTTAAATGTAATTTAATTTTATTTTAAATTTAATTTTATTTTATTTTAAATTTAATTTAATTTAATTTAATTTTATTTTAAATTTAATTTAATTTTATTTTATTTTAAATTTAATTTTTATTTTAAATTTAATTTAATTTTATTTTAAATTTAATTTTATTTTATTTTAAATTTAATTTAATTTAATTTTATTTTAAATTTAATTTAATTTAATTTAATTTTATTTTAAATTTAATTTAATTTAATTTAATTTTATTTTAAATGTAATTTAATTTTATTTTAAATTAAATTTAATTTTATTTTAAATTTAATTTAATTTTATTTTAAATTTAATTTTATTTTATTTATATTTTATTTTAAATTTAATTTTATTTTAAATTTAATTTTATTTTATTTTATTTAAAATTTAATTTTATTTTAAATTTAATTTTATTTTATTTCAAAAAAAAATTAAATTAAATTAAATTTAAAATAAAATAAAATTAAATTAAATTTTAAATAAAATTAAATTTTAAATAAAATTAAATTAAATTAAATTTTAAATAAAATAAAATAAAATTAAATTTAAAATAAAAATTAAATTTAAAATAAAATAAAATTAAATTTAAAATAAAATTAAATTTAATTTAAAATAAAATAAAATTAAATTTAAAATAAAATAAAATTATATTTAAAATAAAATAAAATAAAATTAAATTAAATTAAATTTAAAATAAAATAAAATAAAATTAAATTTAAAATAAAATAAAATAAAATTTAAAATAAAATAAAATTATATTTAAAATAAAATAAAATTACATTTAAAATAAAATTAAATTAAATTAAATTAAATTTAAAATAAAATTAAATTTAAAATAAAATTAAAATAAAATTAAATTAAATTTAAAATAAAATAAAATTAAATTTAAAATAAAATTAAATTACATTTAAAATAAAATTAAATTAAATTAAATTAAATTTAAAATAAAATTAAATTAAATTAAATTTAAAATAAAATTAAATTAAATTAAATTAAATTAAATTTAAAATAAAATAAAATTAAATTTAAAATAAAATTAAATTACATTTAAAATAAAATTAAATTAAATTAAATTAAATTTAAAATAAAATTAAATTTAAAATAAAATTAAATTAAATTAAATTAAATTTAAAATAAAATAAAATTAAATTAAATTTTAAATAATAGTGAGCACCCACTTGTGGAGATGTTAGCCAACGCTAATCTGTGTATCAACCAAATCTCACTTTCGGATTTGATATTATAGTCTTAGTCTGTGTAGTCCAGTAGTTGCTTGAAATTGGCAAATTTTCACAAGTCATGTCTGGAGAAACTTGGTGTGAAGAATTTACATATAGGCCATAATACTGCTGGGTCAACAGAGAGTCCGGCTTTTATTACCATGACGACCAGGGAACTAGAGAGAGTTGTTTAAAAAAAAAAAAAAAAAATGCTCATAGAGAAAATATGTTTAACTTGTGAAACTTATGAACCAAACCAGGTTTACACTTTTGGAATTGTACATTGCAAGTGTGTAAATGCCAAGAGTCTCACAACCTTGGCATGTGCAAGCAGGCATCCCAACATCAACAAAAACAAACTCAAGGTCTCCTCCTACATACAAGCATTGCCTCTGTGCTGACTGGGAGAATGTGACGTACCCATGCCAGTCAAGGTCCACCACGAACACGAGGAGTCCTTTTTTTAAACTGCACTGGCAGTACAGAATGTACAAAATACAAAAAAAAATATAAAAAAATGGGTTGCTGTAACTAGAGTTGTAGAGGCAGTGATTAGTGGTAACAAGTGTGTAGCGCTGTACTGCACCCTGCTGGTCAAAAGATGTTAGTACAGATATACGCATGCCAAAAATACATACATTATTCATCATTAATATAGTAATGTTCTTTTGTGCCACCATAAAAGGTAATAGGTGATATAGCAAAGAACAACAAAGATGTTTTAAAATTAAACAATAAATGTTAAGTTATTTTCATGTGCACTCTTTTTCACGCGCCTCGACAGTCAAAAAGTTTGTTCATTGGTGTGTCTCGTGTCTACTTTGGGACTTACTTTTGTCCCGTCTTTACTCCCGTGCGGCCGCCATCTTGCCGCACGTGCTGATGAATCCATTCGTGACCCGCGCACACCTGTCTCCTAATGAGCTGCGGGCTACCAATCAAAACAAATGTACCCGCATCCAATCCATCTTCACTTCTGTCAGTGGAGCTGAATTCAAGACAGCCATCTTTATTACACAAACAACAAAAACCCGCACAGTTCAATTCCCAAGTAGAAAACCATCAGGTGTGTCATTTACGACAGCAAAAATAAAACAACCAAAAACAAGTCACTAAATGCTGGCCAGCATTAAAAACGAACCAAAACAAAGAGCAAGGACGGCGCCGCAACCGCTGTGGAGTCCCTCGAGTCCTGCAAGAAGCCAAACGTCACCATGAGGAAGGACAACAAACGCCAACAACATTTACAGATTTACTCGTGCGCGCGCTCACCAACCTAACAGAAGGCCACGAGTGCGGCCGCCATCTTGCCGTAAATGGCGAACAATCCAATCAACGCGCACCTCTGGCTTTATAAACTGCAGACCTGCGGTCATCGGCCATCTTCCACTTTTGCACACGAGCGCCGCCTACTGGCCTGTCATCCGGACTGCAAAAGGGTTGCTTTTCTCTTTTCCTGCCACAAAAATAAAAGTCAATCACAACCAAAGTTATTTTCTATTAAATTTTTTTATTAATTAAATTGTTAGGATCGTTACCAACAGTGTTCGGGTTCGGGTTAGGGTTCGGGGTTAGGGGTTTAGCATGTACATTTGTCACCTCTGCTGGTCGCAGCCAAAAAAGTGCACGTTATTTTGCATGTCTGTCATTCATCATCCATGAACACGACTGCATTTGAATGTTGCTCGAATTTCTTTGGATGCGACTTGGTGTCAAAAGTTTGACAACCACCGTTCGGGAGGATCAGGAAGCAAAACCAGCTTTCAGTACATGTGACAGAAATCCATTGCTGCGATTGGACGGCTTGAGACCAAGAAAGAAGAAATCCTTCTCACCGTGTCACTGATTCTTTCATACAAGTCAAACGGACAAAAAGTTCCAGAATGCAAACAAATCTCCTCTCATGCACCAAAGCATGTAAAACCCGTTGCGTGTCTTCACATAAACGTCACATTTGAAATATTCTCTGATCAAGTAAATATTGCTCAGGAATGTGGTGTACAGCAGTCGTTCAGGGATTTTTGTGACAAAAAAAAAAAGTTGTAACAGTCTTGAGCAGACAAGCAGTTTTTTTTTTTTTTTTTTTTTTTTTTTAAGTACTTCTCGTGGTGTGGGGGGGGGGGGAACATTTAGCTGCCACGAATATGGTGAAACTCGTGTCATGTGAAAGGAAATAAACAAGTGGACTACAACTAACATGGCCGTCCCTCCCTGCGCAGAAGCCCTGAGGACAAATCATAAAAATAAAAATTCTTGATTCTCAAGGGAACACTTCCTGGTTCCTTGTGGTCTCCATAGCAACAAGGATGACCAAACAAACAAAACAAACTATCACAGTTCTTGAAATCGTCCAGTTTTAAAGGAAGGAGAAAAAAGAAGCAGGGAAAAAAAAAAAAGGTCCAGTGAGTACAGCAGGGCTAAACTAAGCTAAGCTAGTTACAATCGTAAACAAAGTCATAGTTGCTAGGCTCTTTGGGAATGGGGGGCGGCGCTTCGGGGATCTGGATGTTCTCCAGGTCCAGTAGGCGGAGCTTCATCTCCATGGAGAGCAGCGTGTCCATGTCGGATTTGGTGTAGTCGCTGGTCATCTCCTTGCCGAGGAGCGCGTTCAGACCGTCCGTCCACACACTGGTGACGGGTTCAAGGACAAAGAGTCAACAACTGACGACCAACATGATGTCAACTGAGAAACAAAAGAGGACAATATTGCAAAATACATGCCAATACAACGAGCAGCTCAATTGAAATGACTTTGCAGCCCACTAGATGGCGCCGTGGCACAATGGTTAAGAATCACTGCAGTTGAGGATGACAGCTGCCATTAGCCATTGTACACAATTAGCATCCTCTATTTTCCATTCTCCGTAAGCTGCTGCCAGGAGCTGCTATTGAGCTTTTTCTGCTTCTTTTTTAGCTTCCAACTGCTCCCAATTGCAGATAACGGGTGGCTAACGCTCGCTTTCAGCAGCTACGACCAGCTGCACTTTTAACTTCCTGTCACGTAGCCACTGTTAGCTTCTTATTAAAATTGTTATTATTCGTTTAACTTCAAATGTACAGAACATATTGTTGAACATTATATAGAAAAGGTAACAGACAAGCTTAGAAATCTCCTAAAACAACGCAATTTTATTTTATTTTTATTTTATTTTTAATTTATTTTTATTTTATTTTAATTTTATTTTTATTTTTATTTTTATTTTATTTTTATTTTATTTTTATTTTATTTTTATTTTATTTTTATTTTATTTTATTTTATTTTATTTTTATTTTATTTTATTTTTATTTTTATTTTTATTTTTATTTTTATTTTTATTTTTATTTTTATTTTAAATTTAATTTAATTTTATTTTATTTTTAATTTAATTTTATTTAATTTTATTTTAAATTTAATTTTATTTTAAATTTAATTTTAATTTAATTTTATTTTATTTTAAATTTAATTTAATTTAATTTTATTTTATTTTATTTTAAATATAATTTTATTTTATTTTAAATTTAATTTAATTTTATTTTAAATTAAATTTAATTTTATTTTAAATTTAATTTTATTTTAAATTTAATTTAATTTAATTTAATTTTATTTTAAATGTAATTTAATTTTATTTTAAATTTAATTTTATTTTATTTTAAATTTAATTTAATTTTATTTTAAATTTAATTTTATTTTATTTTATTTTAAATTTAATTTTTATTTTATTTTAAATTTAATTTTTATTTTAAATTTAATTTTATTTTATTTTATTTTATTTTAAATTTAATTTAATTTAATTTAATTTTATTTTAAATTTAATTTTATTTTAAATTTAATTTAATTTAATTTAATTTTATTTTAAATGTAATTTAATTTTATTTTAAATTTAATTTTATTTTATTTTAAATTTAATTTAATTTAATTTAATTTTATTTTAAATTTAATTTAATTTTATTTTATTTTAAATTTAATTTTTATTTTAAATTTAATTTAATTTTATTTTAAATTTAATTTTATTTTATTTTAAATTTAATTTAATTTAATTTTATTTTAAATTTAATTTAATTTAATTTAATTTTATTTTAAATTTAATTTAATTTAATTTAATTTTATTTTAAATGTAATTTAATTTTATTTTAAATTAAATTTAATTTTATTTTAAATTTAATTTAATTTTATTTTAAATTTAATTTTATTTTATTTTAATTTTATTTTAAATTTAATTTTATTTTAAATTTAATTTTATTTTATTTTATTTAAAATTTAATTTTATTTTAAATTTAATTTAATTTTATTTCAAAAAAAAATTAAATTAAATTAAATTTAAAATAAAATAAAATTAAATTAAATTTTAAATAAAATTAAATTTTAAATAAAATTAAATTAAATTAAATTTTAAATAAAATAAAAAAAAATTAAATTTAAAATAAAAATTAAATTTAAAATAAAATAAAATTAAATTTAAAATAAAATTAAATTTAATTTAAAATAAAATAAAATTAAATTTAAAATAAAATAAAATTATATTTAAAATAAAATAAAATTAAATTAAATTAAATTAAATTTAAAATAAAATAAAATTAAATTAAATTTAAAATAAAATAAAATAAAATAAAATTTAAAATAAAATAAAATTATATTTAAAATAAAATAAAATTACATTTAAAATAAAATTAAATTAAATTAAATTAAATTTAAAATAAAATTAAATTTAAAATAAAATTAAAATAAAATTAAATTAAATTTAAAATAAAATAAAATTAAATTAAATTTAAAATAAAATAAAATTAAATTTAAAATAAAATTAAATTACATTTAAAATAAAATTAAATTAAATTAAATTAAATTTAAAATAAAATTAAATTAAATTAAATTTAAAATAAAATTAAATTAAATTAAATTAAATTAAATTTAAAATAAAATAAAATTAAATTTAAAATAAAATTAAATTACATTTAAAATAAAATTAAATTAAATTAAATTAAATTTAAAATAAAATTAAATTTAAAATAAAATTAAATTTAAAATAAAATTAAATTAAATTAAATTAAATTTAAAATAAAATAAAATTAAATTAAATTTTAAATAATAGTGAGCACCCACTTGTGGAGATGTTAGCCAACGCTAATCTGTGTATCAACCAAATCTCACTTTCGGATTTGATATTATAGTCTTAGTCTGTGTAGTCCAGTAGTTGCTTGAAATTGGCAAATTTTCACAAGTCATGTCTGGAGAAACTTGGTGTGAAGAATTTACATATAGGCCATAATACTGCTGGGTCAACAGAGAGTCCGGCTTTTATTACCATGACGACCAGGGAACTAGAGAGAGTTGTTAAAAAAAAAAAAAAAAAAATGCTCATAGAGAAAATATGTTTAACTTGTGAAACTTATGAACCAAACCAGGTTTACACTTTTGGAATTGTACATTGCAAGTGTGTAAATGCCAAGAGTCTCACAACCTTGGCATGTGCAAGCAGGCATCCCAACATCAACAAAAACAAACTCAAGGTCTCCTCCTACATACAAGCATTGCCTCTGTGCTGACTGGGAGAATGTGACGTACCCATGCCAGTCAAGGTCCACCACGAACACGAGGAGTCCTTTTTTTAAACTGCACTGGCAGTACAGAATGTACAAAATACAAAAAAAAATATAAAAAAATGGGTTGCTGTAACTAGAGTTGTAGAGGCAGTGATTAGTGGTAACAAGTGTGTAGCGCTGTACTGCACCCTGCTGGTCAAAAGATGTTAGTACAGATATACGCATGCCAAAAATACATACATTATTCATCATTAATATAGTAATGTTCTTTTGTGCCACCATAAAAGGTAATAGGTGATATAGCAAAGAACAACAAAGATGTTTTAAAATTAAACAATAAATGTTAAGTTATTTTCATGTGCACTCTTTTTCACGCGCCTCGACAGTCAAAAAGTTTGTTCATTGGTGTGTCTCGTGTCTACTTTGGGACTTACTTTTGTCCCGTCTTTACTCCCGTGCGGCCGCCATCTTGCCGCACGTGCTGATGAATCCATTCGTGACCCGCGCACACCTGTCTCCTAATGAGCTGCGGGCTACCAATCAAAACAAATGTACCCGCATCCAATCCATCTTCACTTCTGTCAGTGGAGCTGAATTCAAGACAGCCATCTTTATTACACAAACAACAAAAACCCGCACAGTTCAATTCCCAAGTAGAAAACCATCAGGTGTGTCATTTACGACAGCAAAAATAAAACAACCAAAAACAAGTCACTAAATGCTGGCCAGCATTAAAAACGAACCAAAACAAAGAGCAAGGACGGCGCCGCAACCGCTGTGGAGTCCCTCGAGTCCTGCAAGAAGCCAAACGTCACCATGAGGAAGGACAACAAACGCCAACAACATTTACAGATTTACTCGTGCGCGCGCTCACCAACCTAACAGAAGGCCACGAGTGCGGCCGCCATCTTGCCGTAAATGGCGAACAATCCAATCAACGCGCACCTCTGGCTTTATAAACTGCAGACCTGCGGTCATCGGCCATCTTCCACTTTTGCACACGAGCGCCGCCTACTGGCCTGTCATCCGGACTGCAAAAGGGTTGCTTTTCTCTTTTCCTGCCACAAAAATAAAAGTCAATCACAACCAAAGTTATTTTCTATTAAATTTTTTTATTAATTAAATTGTTAGGATCGTTACCAACAGTGTTCGGGTTCGGGTTAGGGTTCGGGGTTAGGGGTTTAGCATGTACATTTGTCACCTCTGCTGGTCGCAGCCAAAAAAGTGCACGTTATTTTGCATGTCTGTCATTCATCATCCATGAACACGACTGCATTTGAATGTTGCTCGAATTTCTTTGGATGCGACTTGGTGTCAAAAGTTTGACAACCACCGTTCGGGAGGATCAGGAAGCAAAACCAGCTTTCAGTACATGTGACAGAAATCCATTGCTGCGATTGGACGGCTTGAGACCAAGAAAGAAGAAATCCTTCTCACCGTGTCACTGATTCTTTCATACAAGTCAAACGGACAAAAAGTTCCAGAATGCAAACAAATCTCCTCTCATGCACCAAAGCATGTAAAACCCGTTGCGTGTCTTCACATAAACGTCACATTTGAAATATTCTCTGATCAAGTAAATATTGCTCAGGAATGTGGTGTACAGCAGTCGTTCAGGGATTTTTGTGACAAAAAAAAAAAGTTGTAACAGTCTTGAGCAGACAAGCAGTTTTTTTTGTTATTATTTTTTTTTTTTAAGTACTTCTCGTGGTGTGGGGGGGGGGGGGAACATTTAGCTGCCACGAATATGGTGAAACTCGTGTCATGTGAAAGGAAATAAACAAGTGGACTACAACTAACATGGCCGTCCCTCCCTGCGCAGAAGCCCTGAGGACAAATCATAAAAATAAAAATTCTTGATTCTCAAGGGAACACTTCCTGGTTCCTTGTGGTCTCCATAGCAACAAGGATGACCAAACAAACAAAACAAACTATCACAGTTCTTGAAATCGTCCAGTTTTAAAGGAAGGAGAAAAAAGAAGCAGGGAAAAAAAAAAAAAGGTCCAGTGAGTACAGCAGGGCTAAACTAAGCTAAGCTAGTTACAATCGTAAACAAAGTCATAGTTGCTAGGCTCTTTGGGAATGGGGGGCGGCGCTTCGGGGATCTGGATGTTCTCCAGGTCCAGTAGGCGGAGCTTCATCTCCATGGAGAGCAGCGTGTCCATGTCGGATTTGGTGTAGTCGCTGGTCATCTCCTTGCCGAGGAGCGCGTTCAGACCGTCCGTCCACACACTGGTGACGGGTTCAAGGACAAAGAGTCAACAACTGACGACCAACATGATGTCAACTGAGAAACAAAAGAGGACAATATTGCAAAATACATGCCAATACAACGAGCAGCTCAATTGAAATGACTTTGCAGCCCACTAGATGGCGCCGTGGCACAATGGTTAAGAATCACTGCAGTTGAGGATGACAGCTGCCATTAGCCATTGTACACAATTAGCATCCTCTATTTTCCATTCTCCGTAAGCTGCTGCCAGGAGCTGCTATTGAGCTTTTTCTGCTTCTTTTTTAGCTTCCAACTGCTCCCAATTGCAGATAACGGGTGGCTAACGCTCGCTTTCAGCAGCTACGACCAGCTGCACTTTTAACTTCCTGTCACGTAGCCACTGTTAGCTTCTTATTAAAATTGTTATTATTCGTTTAACTTCAAATGTACAGAACATATTGTTGAACATTATATAGAAAAGGTAACAGACAAGCTTAGAAATCTCCTAAAACAACGCAATTTTATTTTATTTTTATTTTATTTTTAATTTATTTTTATTTTATTTTAATTTTATTTTTATTTTTATTTTTATTTTTATTTTTATTTTTATTTTTATTTTTATTTTTATTTTTATTTTTATTTTTATTTTTATTTTTATTTTTATTTTATTTTTATTTTTATTTTATTTTTATTTTATTTTTATTTTATTTTTATTTTATTTTTATTTTATTTTATTTTATTTTATTTTTATTTTATTTTATTTTTATTTTTATTTTTATTTTTATTTTAAATTTAATTTAATTTTATTTTATTTTTAATTTAATTTTATTTAATTTTATTTTAAATTTAATTTTATTTTAAATTTAATTTTAATTTAATTTTATTTTATTTTAAATTTAATTTAATTTAATTTAATTTTATTTTATTTTATTTTAAATATAATTTTATTTTATTTTAAATTTAATTTCATTTTATTTTAAATTAAATTTAATTTTATTTTAAATTTAATTTTATTTTAAATTTAATTTTATTTTAAATTTAATTTAATTTAATTTAATTTTATTTTAAATGTAATTTAATTTTATTTTAAATTTAATTTTATTTTATTTTAAATTTAATTTAATTTTATTTTAAATTTAATTTTATTTTATTTTATTTTAAATTTAATTTTTATTTTATTTTAAATTTAATTTTTATTTTAAATTTAATTTTATTTTATTTTATTTTATTTTAAATTTAATTTAATTTAATTTAATTTTATTTTAAATTTAATTTTATTTTAAATTTAATTTAATTTAATTTAATTTTATTTTAAATGTAATTTAATTTTATTTTAAATTTAATTTTATTTTATTTTAAATTTAATTTAATTTAATTTAATTTTATTTTAAATTTAATTTAATTTTATTTTATTTTAAATTTAATTTTTATTTTAAATTTAATTTAATTTTATTTTAAATTTAATTTTATTTTATTTTAAATTTAATTTAATTTAATTTTATTTTAAATTTAATTTAATTTAATTTAATTTTATTTTAAATTTAATTTAATTTAATTTAATTTTATTTTAAATGTAATTTAATTTTATTTTAAATTAAATTTAATTTTATTTTAAATTTAATTTAATTTTATTTTAAATTTAATTTTATTTTATTTTAATTTTATTTTAAATTTAATTTTATTTTAAATTTAATTTTATTTTATTTTATTTAAAATTTAATTTTATTTTAAATTTAATTTTATTTTATTTCAAAAAAAAATTAAATTAAATTAAATTTAAAATAAAATAAAATTAAATTAAATTTTAAATAAAATTAAATTTTAAATAAAATTAAATTAAATTAAATTTTAAATAAAATAAAATAAAATTAAATTTAAAATAAAAATTAAATTTAAAATAAAATAAAATTAAATTTAAAATAAAATTAAATTTAATTTAAAATAAAATAAAATTAAATTTAAAATAAAATAAAATTATATTTAAAATAAAATAAAATAAAATTAAATTAAATTAAATTTAAAATAAAATTAAATTAAATTAAATTTAAAATAAAATAAAATAAAATAAAATTTAAAATAAAATAAAATTATATTTAAAATAAAATAAAATTACATTTAAAATAAAATTAAATTAAATTAAATTAAATTTAAAATAAAATTAAATTTAAAATAAAATTAAAATAAAATTAAATTAAATTTAAAATAAAATAAAATTAAATTTAAAATAAAATTAAATTACATTTAAAATAAAATAAAATTAAATTAAATTAAATTTAAAATAAAATTAAATTAAATTAAATTTAAAATAAAATAAAATTAAATTTAAAATAAAATTAAATTACATTTAAAATAAAATTAAATTAAATTAAATTAAATTTAAAATAAAATTAAATTTAAAATAAAATTAAATTAAATTAAATTAAATTTAAAATAAAATAAAATTAAATTAAATTTTAAATAATAGTGAGCACCCACTTGTGGAGATGTTAGCCAACGCTAATCTGTGTATCAACCAAATCTCACTTTCGGATTTGATATTATAGTCTTAGTCTGTGTAGTCCAGTAGTTGCTTGAAATTGGCAAATTTTCACAAGTCATGTCTGGAGAAACTTGGTGTGAAGAATTTACATATAGGCCATAATACTGCTGGGTCAACAGAGAGTCCGGCTTTTATTACCATGACGACCAGGGAACTAGAGAGAGTTGTTAAAAAAAAAAAAAAAAAATGCTCATAGAGAAAATATGTTTAACTTGTGAAACTTATGAACCAAACCAGGTTTACACTTTTGGAATTGTACATTGCAAGTGTGTAAATGCCAAGAGTCTCACAACCTTGGCATGTGCAAGCAGGCATCCCAACATCAACAAAAACAAACTCAAGGTCTCCTCCTACATACAAGCATTGCCTCTGTGCTGACTGGGAGAATGTGACGTACCCATGCCAGTCAAGGTCCACCACGAACACGAGGAGTCCTTTTTTTAAACTGCACTGGCAGTACAGAATGTACAAAATACAAAAAAAAATATAAAAAAATGGGTTGCTGTAACTAGAGTTGTAGAGGCAGTGATTAGTGGTAACAAGTGTGTAGCGCTGTACTGCACCCTGCTGGTCAAAAGATGTTAGTACAGATATACGCATGCCAAAAATACATACATTATTCATCATTAATATAGTAATGTTCTTTTGTGCCACCATAAAAGGTAATAGGTGATATAGCAAAGAACAAGTCGAGTCCTGCAAGAAGCCAAACGTCACCATGAGGAAGGACAACAAACGCCAACAACATTTACAGATTTACTCGTGCGCGCGCTCACCAACCTAACAGAAGGCCACGAGTGCGGCCGCCATCTTGCCGTAAATGGCGAACAATCCAATCAACGCGCACCTCTGGCTTTATAAACTGCAGACCTGCGGTCATCGGCCATCTTCCACTTTTGCACACGAGCGCCGCCTACTGGCCTGTCATCCGGACTGCAAAAGGGTTGCTTTTCTCTTTTCCTGCCACAAAAATAAAAGTCAATCACAACCAAAGTTATTTTCTATTAAATTTTTTTATTAATTAAATTGTTAGGATCGTTACCAACAGTGTTCGGGTTCGGGTTAGGGTTCGGGGTTAGGGGTTTAGCATGTACATTTGTCACCTCTGCTGGTCGCAGCCAAAAAAGTGCACGTTATTTTGCATGTCTGTCATTCATCATCCATGAACACGACTGCATTTGAATGTTGCTCGAATTTCTTTGGATGCGACTTGGTGTCAAAAGTTTGACAACCACCGTTCGGGAGGATCAGGAAGCAAAACCAGCTTTCAGTACATGTGACAGAAATCCATTGCTGCGATTGGACGGCTTGAGACCAAGAAAGAAGAAATCCTTCTCACCGTGTCACTGATTCTTTCATACAAGTCAAACGGACAAAAAGTTCCAGAATGCAAACAAATCTCCTCTCATGCACCAAAGCATGTAAAACCCGTTGCGTGTCTTCACATAAACGTCACATTTGAAATATTCTCTGATCAAGTAAATATTGCTCAGGAATGTGGTGTACAGCAGTCGTTCAGGGATTTTTGTGACAAAAAAAAAAAGTTGTAACAGTCTTGAGCAGACAAGCAGTTTTTTTTGTTATTTTTTTTTTTTTTTAAGTACTTCTCGTGGTGTGGGGGGGGGGGGGGAACATTTAGCTGCCACGAATATGGTGAAACTCGTGTCATGTGAAAGGAAATAAACAAGTGGACTACAACTAACATGGCCGTCCCTCCCTGCGCAGAAGCCCTGAGGACAAATCATAAAAATAAAAATTCTTGATTCTCAAGGGAACACTTCCTGGTTCCTTGTGGTCTCCATAGCAACAAGGATGACCAAACAAACAAAACAAACTATCACAGTTCTTGAAATCGTCCAGTTTTAAAGGAAGGAGAAAAAAGAAGCAGGGAAAAAAAAAAAAAGGTCCAGTGAGTACAGCAGGGCTAAACTAAGCAATTAGCATCCTCTATTTTCCATTCTCCGTAAGCTGCTGCCAGGAGCTGCTATTGAGCTTTTTCTGCTTCTTTTTTAGCTTCCAACTGCTCCCAATTGCAGATAACGGGTGGCTAACGCTCGCTTTCAGCAGCTACGACCAGCTGCACTTTTAACTTCCTGTCACGTAGCCACTGTTAGCTTCTTATTAAAATTGTTATTATTCGTTTAACTTCAAATGTACAGAACATATTGTTGAACATTATATAGAAAAGGTAACAGACAAGCTTAGAAATCTCCTAAAACAACGCAATTTTATTTTATTTTTATTTTATTTTTAATTTATTTTTATTTTATTTTAATTTTATTTTTATTTTTATTTTTATTTTTATTTTTATTTTTATTTTTATTTTTATTTTTATTTTTATTTTTATTTTTATTTTATTTTTATTTTTATTTTATTTTTATTTTATTTTTATTTTATTTTTATTTTATTTTTATTTTATTTTATTTTATTTTATTTTTATTTTATTTTATTTTTATTTTTATTTTTATTTTTATTTTAAATTTAATTTAATTTTATTTTATTTTTAATTTAATTTTATTTAATTTTATTTTAAATTTAATTTTATTTTAAATTTAATTTTAATTTAATTTTATTTTATTTTAAATTTAATTTAATTTAATTTTATTTTATTTTATTTTAAATATAATTTTATTTTATTTTAAATTTAATTTCATTTTATTTTAAATTAAATTTAATTTTATTTTAAATTTAATTTTATTTTAAATTTAATTTTATTTTAAATTTAATTTTATTTTAAATTTAATTTAATTTAATTTAATTTTATTTTAAATGTAATTTAATTTTATTTTAAATTTAATTTTATTTTATTTTAAATTTAATTTAATTTTATTTTAAATTTAATTTTATTTTATTTTATTTTAAATTTAATTTTTATTTTATTTTAAATTTAATTTTTATTTTAAATTTAATTTTATTTTATTTTATTTTATTTTAAATTTAATTTAATTTAATTTAATTTTATTTTAAATTTAATTTTATTTTAAATTTAATTTAATTTAATTTAATTTTATTTTAAATGTAATTTAATTTTATTTTAAATTTAATTTTATTTTATTTTAAATTTAATTTAATTTAATTTAATTTTATTTTAAATTTAATTTAATTTTATTTTATTTTAAATTTAATTTTTATTTTAAATTTAATTTAATTTTATTTTAAATTTAATTTTATTTTATTTTAAATTTAATTTAATTTAATTTTATTTTAAATTTAATTTAATTTAATTTAATTTTATTTTAAATTTAATTTAATTTAATTTAATTTTATTTTAAATGTAATTTAATTTTATTTTAAATTAAATTTAATTTTATTTTAAATTTAATTTAATTTTATTTTAAATTTAATTTTATTTTATTTTAATTTTATTTTAAATTTAATTTTATTTTAAATTTAATTTTATTTTATTTTATTTAAAATTTAATTTTATTTTAAATTTAATTTTATTTTATTTCAAAAAAAAATTAAATTAAATTAAATTTAAAATAAAATAAAATTAAATTAAATTTTAAATAAAATTAAATTTTAAATAAAATTAAATTAAATTAAATTTTAAATAAAATAAAATAAAATTAAATTTAAAATAAAAATTAAATTTAAAATAAAATAAAATTAAATTTAAAATAAAATTAAATTTAATTTAAAATAAAATAAAATTAAATTTAAAATAAAATAAAATTATATTTAAAATAAAATAAAATAAAATTAAATTAAATTAAATTTAAAATAAAATTAAATTAAATTAAATTTAAAATAAAATAAAATAAAATAAAATTTAAAATAAAATAAAATTATATTTAAAATAAAATAAAATTACATTTAAAATAAAATTAAATTAAATTAAATTAAATTTAAAATAAAATTTAATTTAAAATAAAATTAAAATAAAATTAAATTAAATTTAAAATAAAATAAAATTAAATTTAAAATAAAATTAAATTACATTTAAAATAAAATAAAATTAAATTAAATTAAATTTAAAATAAAATTAAATTAAATTAAATTTAAAATAAAATAAAATTAAATTTAAAATAAAATTAAATTACATTTAAAATAAAATTAAATTAAATTAAATTAAATTTAAAATAAAATTAAATTTAAAATAAAATTAAATTAAATTAAATTAAATTTAAAATAAAATAAAATTAAATTAAATTTTAAATAATAGTGAGCACCCACTTGTGGAGATGTTAGCCAACGCTAATCTGTGTATCAACCAAATCTCACTTTCGGATTTGATATTATAGTCTTAGTCTGTGTAGTCCAGTAGTTGCTTGAAATTGGCAAATTTTCACAAGTCATGTCTGGAGAAACTTGGTGTGAAGAATTTACATATAGGCCATAATACTGCTGGGTCAACAGAGAGTCCGGCTTTTATTACCATGACGACCAGGGAACTAGAGAGAGTTGTTAAAAAAAAAAAAAAAAAAATGCTCATAGAGAAAATATGTTTAACTTGTGAAACTTATGAACCAAACCAGGTTTACACTTTTGGAATTGTACATTGCAAGTGTGTAAATGCCAAGAGTCTCACAACCTTGGCATGTGCAAGCAGGCATCCCAACATCAACAAAAACAAACTCAAGGTCTCCTCCTACATACAAGCATTGCCTCTGTGCTGACTGGGAGAATGTGACGTACCCATGCCAGTCAAGGTCCACCACGAACACGAGGAGTCCTTTTTTTAAACTGCACTGGCAGTACAGAATGTACAAAATACAAAAAAAAATATAAAAAAATGGGTTGCTGTAACTAGAGTTGTAGAGGCAGTGATTAGTGGTAACAAGTGTGTAGCGCTGTACTGCACCCTGCTGGTCAAAAGATGTTAGTACAGATATACGCATGCCAAAAATACATACATTATTCATCATTAATATAGTAATGTTCTTTTGTGCCACCATAAAAGGTAATAGGTGATATAGCAAAGAACAAGTCGAGTCCTGCAAGAAGCCAAACGTCACCATGAGGAAGGACAACAAACGCCAACAACATTTACAGATTTACTCGTGCGCGCGCTCACCAACCTAACAGAAGGCCACGAGTGCGGCCGCCATCTTGCCGTAAATGGCGAACAATCCAATCAACGCGCACCTCTGGCTTTATAAACTGCAGACCTGCGGTCATCGGCCATCTTCCACTTTTGCACACGAGCGCCGCCTACTGGCCTGTCATCCGGACTGCAAAAGGGTTGCTTTTCTCTTTTCCTGCCACAAAAATAAAAGTCAATCACAACCAAAGTTATTTTCTATTAAATTTTTTTATTAATTAAATTGTTAGGATCGTTACCAACAGTGTTCGGGTTCGGGTTAGGGTTCGGGGTTAGGGGTTTAGCATGTACATTTGTCACCTCTGCTGGTCGCAGCCAAAAAAGTGCACGTTATTTTGCATGTCTGTCATTCATCATCCATGAACACGACTGCATTTGAATGTTGCTCGAATTTCTTTGGATGCGACTTGGTGTCAAAAGTTTGACAACCACCGTTCGGGAGGATCAGGAAGCAAAACCAGCTTTCAGTACATGTGACAGAAATCCATTGCTGCGATTGGACGGCTTGAGACCAAGAAAGAAGAAATCCTTCTCACCGTGTCACTGATTCTTTCATACAAGTCAAACGGACAAAAAGTTCCAGAATGCAAACAAATCTCCTCTCATGCACCAAAGCATGTAAAACCCGTTGCGTGTCTTCACATAAACGTCACATTTGAAATATTCTCTGATCAAGTAAATATTGCTCAGGAATGTGGTGTACAGCAGTCGTTCAGGGATTTTTGTGACAAAAAAAAAAAGTTGTAACAGTCTTGAGCAGACAAGCAGTTTTTTTTGTTATTTATTTTTTTTTTTAAGTACTTCTCGTGGTGTGGGGGGGGGGGGGGGAACATTTAGCTGCCACGAATATGGTGAAACTCGTGTCATGTGAAAGGAAATAAACAAGTGGACTACAACTAACATGGCCGTCCCTCCCTGCGCAGAAGCCCTGAGGACAAATCATAAAAATAAAAATTCTTGATTCTCAAGGGAACACTTCCTGGTTCCTTGTGGTCTCCATAGCAACAAGGATGACCAAACAAACAAAACAAACTATCACAGTTCTTGAAATCGTCCAGTTTTAAAGGAAGGAGAAAAAAGAAGCAGGGAAAAAAAAAAAAAGGTCCAGTGAGTACAGCAGGGCTAAACTAAGCTAAGCTAGTTACAATCGTAAACAAAGTCATAGTTGCTAGGCTCTTTGGGAATGGGGGGCGGCGCTTCGGGGATCTGGATGTTCTCCAGGTCCAGTAGGCGGAGCTTCATCTCCATGGAGAGCAGCGTGTCCATGTCGGATTTGGTGTAGTCGCTGGTCATCTCCTTGCCGAGGAGCGCGTTCAGACCGTCCGTCCACACACTGGTGACGGGTTCAAGGACAAAGAGTCAACAACTGACGACCAACATGATGTCAACTGAGAAACAAAAGAGGACAATATTGCAAAATACATGCCAATACAACGAGCAGCTCAATTGAAATGACTTTGCAGCCCACTAGATGGCGCCGTGGCACAATGGTTAAGAATCACTGCAGTTGAGGATGACAGCTGCCATTAGCCATTGTACACAATTAGCATCCTCTATTTTCCATTCTCCGTAAGCTGCTGCCAGGAGCTGCTATTGAGCTTTTTCTGCTTCTTTTTTAGCTTCCAACTGCTCCCAATTGCAGATAACGGGTGGCTAACGCTCGCTTTCAGCAGCTACGACCAGCTGCACTTTTAACTTCCTGTCACGTAGCCACTGTTAGCTTCTTATTAAAATTGTTATTATTCGTTTAACTTCAAATGTACAGAACATATTGTTGAACATTATATAGAAAAGGTAACAGACAAGCTTAGAAATCTCCTAAAACAACGCAATTTTATTTTATTTTTATTTTATTTTTAATTTATTTTTATTTTATTTTAATTTTATTTTTATTTTTATTTTTATTTTTATTTTTATTTTTATTTTTATTTTTATTTTTATTTTATTTTTATTTTTATTTTTATTTTATTTTTATTTTATTTTTATTTTATTTTTATTTTATTTTTATTTTATTTTATTTTATTTTATTTTATTTTTATTTTATTTTATTTTTATTTTTATTTTTATTTTAAATTTAATTTAATTTTATTTTATTTTTAATTTAATTTTATTTAATTTTATTTTAAATTTAATTTTATTTTAAATTTAATTTTAATTTAATTTTATTTTATTTTAAATTTAATTTAATTTAATTTTATTTTATTTTATTTTAAATATAATTTTATTTTATTTTAAATTTAATTTCATTTTATTTTAAATTAAATTTAATTTTATTTTAAATTTAATTTTATTTTAAATTTAATTTTATTTTAAATTTAATTTAATTTAATTTAATTTTATTTTAAATGTAATTTAATTTTATTTTAAATTTAATTTTATTTTATTTTAAATTTAATTTAATTTTATTTTAAATTTAATTTTATTTTATTTTAAATTTAATTTTATTTTATTTTATTTTAAATTTAATTTTTATTTTATTTTAAATTTAATTTTTATTTTAAATTTAATTTTATTTTATTTTATTTTATTTTAAATTTAATTTAATTTAATTTAATTTTATTTTAAATTTAATTTTATTTTAAATTTAATTTAATTTAATTTAATTTTATTTTAAATGTAATTTAATTTTATTTTAAATTTAATTTTATTTTATTTTAAATTTAATTTAATTTAATTTAATTTTATTTTAAATTTAATTTAATTTTATTTTATTTTAAATTTAATTTTTATTTTAAATTTAATTTAATTTTATTTTAAATTTAATTTTATTTTATTTTAAATTTAATTTAATTTAATTTTATTTTAAATTTAATTTAATTTAATTTAATTTTATTTTAAATTTAATTTAATTTAATTTAATTTTATTTTAAATGTAATTTAATTTTATTTTAAATTAAATTTAATTTTATTTTAAATTTAATTTAATTTTATTTTAAATTTAATTTTATTTTATTTTAATTTTATTTTAAATTTAATTTTATTTTAAATTTAATTTTATTTTATTTTATTTAAAATTTAATTTTATTTTAAATTTAATTTTATTTTATTTCAAAAAAAAATTAAATTAAATTAAATTTAAAATAAAATAAAATTAAATTAAATTTTAAATAAAATTAAATTTTAAATAAAATTAAATTAAATTAAATTTTAAATAAAATTAAATTAAATTAAATTTAAAATAAAAATTAAATTTAAAATAAAATAAAATTAAATTTAAAATAAAATTAAATTTAATTTAAAATAAAATAAAATTAAATTTAAAATAAAATAAAATTATATTTAAAATAAAATAAAATAAAATTAAATTAAATTAAATTTAAAATAAAATAAAATTAAATTAAATTTAAAATAAAATAAAATAAAATTTAAAATAAAATAAAATTATATTTAAAATAAAATAAAATTACATTTAAAATAAAATTAAATTAAATTAAATTAAATTTAAAATAAAATTAAATTTAAAATAAAATTAAAATAAAATTAAATTAAATTTAAAATAAAATAAAATTAAATTTAAAATAAAATTAAATTACATTTAAAATAAAATTAAATTAAATTAAATTAAATTTAAAATAAAATTAAATTAAATTAAATTTAAAATAAAATTAAATTAAATTAAATTAAATTAAATTTAAAATAAAATAAAATTAAATTTAAAATAAAATTAAATTACATTTAAAATAAAATTAAATTAAATTAAATTAAATTTAAAATAAAATTAAATTTAAAATAAAATTAAATTAAATTAAATTAAATTTAAAATAAAATAAAATTAAATTAAATTTTAAATAATAGTGAGCACCCACTTGTGGAGATGTTAGCCAACGCTAATCTGTGTATCAACCAAATCTCACTTTCGGATTTGATATTATAGTCTTAGTCTGTGTAGTCCAGTAGTTGCTTGAAATTGGCAAATTTTCACAAGTCATGTCTGGAGAAACTTGGTGTGAAGAATTTACATATAGGCCATAATACTGCTGGGTCAACAGAGAGTCCGGCTTTTATTACCATGACGACCAGGGAACTAGAGAGAGTTGTTAAAAAAAAAAAAAAAAAAATGCTCATAGAGAAAATATGTTTAACTTGTGAAACTTATGAACCAAACCAGGTTTACACTTTTGGAATTGTACATTGCAAGTGTGTAAATGCCAAGAGTCTCACAACCTTGGCATGTGCAAGCAGGCATCCCAACATCAACAAAAACAAACTCAAGGTCTCCTCCTACATACAAGCATTGCCTCTGTGCTGACTGGGAGAATGTGACGTACCCATGCCAGTCAAGGTCCACCACGAACACGAGGAGTCCTTTTTTTAAACTGCACTGGCAGTACAGAATGTACAAAATACAAAAAAAAATATAAAAAAATGGGTTGCTGTAACTAGAGTTGTAGAGGCAGTGATTAGTGGTAACAAGTGTGTAGCGCTGTACTGCACCCTGCTGGTCAAAAGATGTTAGTACAGATATACGCATGCCAAAAATACATACATTATTCATCATTAATATAGTAATGTTCTTTTGTGCCACCATAAAAGGTAATAGGTGATATAGCAAAGAACAACAAAGATGTTTTAAAATTAAACAATAAATGTTAAGTTATTTTCATGTGCACTCTTTTTCACGCGCCTCGACAGTCAAAAAGTTTGTTCATTGGTGTGTCTCGTGTCTACTTTGGGACTTACTTTTGTCCCGTCTTTACTCCCGTGCGGCCGCCATCTTGCCGCACGTGCTGATGAATCCATTCGTGACCCGCGCACACCTGTCTCCTAATGAGCTGCGGGCTACCAATCAAAACAAATGTACCCGCATCCAATCCATCTTCACTTCTGTCAGTGGAGCTGAATTCAAGACAGCCATCTTTATTACACAAACAACAAAAACCCGCACAGTTCAATTCCCAAGTAGAAAACCATCAGGTGTGTCATTTACGACAGCAAAAATAAAACAACCAAAAACAAGTCACTAAATGCTGGCCAGCATTAAAAACGAACCAAAACAAAGAGCAAGGACGGCGCCGCAACCGCTGTGGAGTCCCTCGAGTCCTGCAAGAAGCCAAACGTCACCATGAGGAAGGACAACAAACGCCAACAACATTTACAGATTTACTCGTGCGCGCGCTCACCAACCTAACAGAAGGCCACGAGTGCGGCCGCCATCTTGCCGTAAATGGCGAACAATCCAATCAACGCGCACCTCTGGCTTTATAAACTGCAGACCTGCGGTCATCGGCCATCTTCCACTTTTGCACACGAGCGCCGCCTACTGGCCTGTCATCCGGACTGCAAAAGGGTTGCTTTTCTCTTTTCCTGCCACAAAAATAAAAGTCAATCACAACCAAAGTTATTTTCTATTAAATTTTTTTATTAATTAAATTGTTAGGATCGTTACCAACAGTGTTCGGGTTCGGGTTAGGGTTCGGGGTTAGGGGTTTAGCATGTACATTTGTCACCTCTGCTGGTCGCAGCCAAAAAAGTGCACGTTATTTTGCATGTCTGTCATTCATCATCCATGAACACGACTGCATTTGAATGTTGCTCGAATTTCTTTGGATGCGACTTGGTGTCAAAAGTTTGACAACCACCGTTCGGGAGGATCAGGAAGCAAAACCAGCTTTCAGTACATGTGACAGAAATCCATTGCTGCGATTGGACGGCTTGAGACCAAGAAAGAAGAAATCCTTCTCACCGTGTCACTGATTCTTTCATACAAGTCAAACGGACAAAAAGTTCCAGAATGCAAACAAATCTCCTCTCATGCACCAAAGCATGTAAAACCCGTTGCGTGTCTTCACATAAACGTCACATTTGAAATATTCTCTGATCAAGTAAATATTGCTCAGGAATGTGGTGTACAGCAGTCGTTCAGGGATTTTTGTGACAAAAAAAAAAAGTTGTAACAGTCTTGAGCAGACAAGCAGTTTTTTTTGTTATTTTTTTTTTTTTTTAAGTACTTCTCGTGGTGTGGGGGGGGGGGGGGAACATTTAGCTGCCACGAATATGGTGAAACTCGTGTCATGTGAAAGGAAATAAACAAGTGGACTACAACTAACATGGCCGTCCCTCCCTGCGCAGAAGCCCTGAGGACAAATCATAAAAATAAAAATTCTTGATTCTCAAGGGAACACTTCCTGGTTCCTTGTGGTCTCCATAGCAACAAGGATGACCAAACAAACAAAACAAACTATCACAGTTCTTGAAATCGTCCAGTTTTAAAGGAAGGAGAAAAAAGAAGCAGGGAAAAAAAAAAAAAGGTCCAGTGAGTACAGCAGGGCTAAACTAAGCTAAGCTAGTTACAATCGTAAACAAAGTCATAGTTGCTAGGCTCTTTGGGAATGGGGGGCGGCGCTTCGGGGATCTGGATGTTCTCCAGGTCCAGTAGGCGGAGCTTCATCTCCATGGAGAGCAGCGTGTCCATGTCGGATTTGGTGTAGTCGCTGGTCATCTCCTTGCCGAGGAGCGCGTTCAGACCGTCCGTCCACACACTGGTGACGGGTTCAAGGACAAAGAGTCAACAACTGACGACCAACATGATGTCAACTGAGAAACAAAAGAGGACAATATTGCAAAATACATGCCAATACAACGAGCAGCTCAATTGAAATGACTTTGCAGCCCACTAGATGGCGCCGTGGCACAATGGTTAAGAATCACTGCAGTTGAGGATGACAGCTGCCATTAGCCATTGTACACAATTAGCATCCTCTATTTTCCATTCTCCGTAAGCTGCTGCCAGGAGCTGCTATTGAGCTTTTTCTGCTTCTTTTTTAGCTTCCAACTGCTCCCAATTGCAGATAACGGGTGGCTAACGCTCGCTTTCAGCAGCTACGACCAGCTGCACTTTTAACTTCCTGTCACGTAGCCACTGTTAGCTTCTTATTAAAATTGTTATTTTTCGTTTAACTTCAAATGTACAGAACATATTGTTGAACATTATATAGAAAAGGTAACAGACAAGCTTAGAAATCTCCTAAAACAACGCAATTTTATTTTATTTTTATTTTATTTTTAATTTATTTTTATTTTATTTTAATTTTATTTTTATTTTTATTTTTATTTTTATTTTATTTTTATTTTTATTTTATTTTTATTTTATTTTTATTTTTATTTTATTTTTATTTTATTTTATTTTATTTTATTTTTATTTTATTTTATTTTTATTTTTATTTTTATTTTTATTTTTATTTTAAATTTAATTTAATTTTATTTTATTTTTAATTTAATTTTATTTAATTTTATTTTAAATTTAATTTTATTTTAAATTTAATTTTAATTTAATTTTATTTTATTTTAAATTTAATTTAATTTTATTTTATTTTATTTTATTTTAAATATAATTTTATTTTATTTTAAATTTAATTTCATTTTATTTTAAATTAAATTTAATTTTATTTTAAATTTAATTTTATTTTAAATTTAATTTAATTTAATTTAATTTTATTTTAAATGTAATTTAATTTTATTTTAAATTTAATTTTATTTTATTTTAAATTTAATTTAATTTTATTTTAAATTTAATTTTATTTTATTTTATTTTAAATTTAATTTTTATTTTATTTTAAATTTAATTTTTATTTTAAATTTAATTTTATTTTATTTTATTTTATTTTAAATTTAATTTAATTTAATTTAATTTTATTTTAAATTTAATTTTATTTTAAATTTAATTTAATTTAATTTAATTTTATTTTAAATGTAATTTAATTTTATTTTAAATTTAATTTTATTTTATTTTAAATTTAATTTAATTTAATTTAATTTTATTTTAAATTTAATTTAATTTTATTTTATTTTAAATTTAATTTTTATTTTAAATTTAATTTAATTTTATTTTAAATTTAATTTTATTTTATTTTAAATTTAATTTAATTTAATTTTATTTTAAATTTAATTTAATTTAATTTAATTTTATTTTAAATTTAATTTAATTTAATTTAATTTTATTTTAAATGTAATTTAATTTTATTTTAAATTAAATTTAATTTTATTTTAAATTTAATTTAATTTTATTTTAAATTTAATTTTATTTTATTTTAATTTTATTTTAAATTTAATTTTATTTTAAATTTAATTTTATTTTATTTTATTTAAAATTTAATTTTATTTTAAATTTAATTTTATTTTATTTCAAAAAAAAATTAAATTAAATTAAATTTAAAATAAAATAAAATTAAATTAAATTTTAAATAAAATTAAATTTTAAATAAAATTAAATTAAATTAAATTTTAAATAAAATAAAATAAAATTAAATTTAAAATAAAAATTAAATTTAAAATAAAATAAAATTAAATTTAAAATAAAATTAAATTTAATTTAAAATAAAATAAAATTAAATTTAAAATAAAATAAAATTATATTTAAAATAAAATAAAATAAAATTAAATTAAATTAAATTTAAAATAAAATAAAATTAAATTAAATTTAAAATAAAATAAAATAAAATTTAAAATAAAATAAAATTATATTTAAAATAAAATAAAATTACATTTAAAATAAAATTAAATTAAATTAAATTAAATTTAAAATAAAATTAAATTTAAAATAAAATTAAAATAAAATTAAATTAAATTTAAAATAAAATAAAATTAAATTTAAAATAAAATTAAATTACATTTAAAATAAAATTAAATTAAATTAAATTAAATTTAAAATAAAATTAAATTAAATTAAATTTAAAATAAAATTAAATTAAATTAAATTAAATTAAATTTAAAATAAAATAAAATTAAATTTAAAATAAAATTAAATTACATTTAAAATAAAATAAAATTAAATTAAATTAAATTTAAAATAAAATTAAATTTAAAATAAAATTAAATTAAATTAAATTAAATTTAAAATAAAATAAAATTAAATTAAATTTTAAATAATAGTGAGCACCCACTTGTGGAGATGTTAGCCAACGCTAATCTGTGTATCAACCAAATCTCACTTTCGGATTTGATATTATAGTCTTAGTCTGTGTAGTCCAGTAGTTGCTTGAAATTGGCAAATTTTCACAAGTCATGTCTGGAGAAACTTGGTGTGAAGAATTTACATATAGGCCATAATACTGCTGGGTCAACAGAGAGTCCGGCTTTTATTACCATGACGACCAGGGAACTAGAGAGAGTTGTTAAAAAAAAAAAAAAAAAAATGCTCATAGAGAAAATATGTTTAACTTGTGAAACTTATGAACCAAACCAGGTTTACACTTTTGGAATTGTACATTGCAAGTGTGTAAATGCCAAGAGTCTCACAACCTTGGCATGTGCAAGCAGGCATCCCAACATCAACAAAAACAAACTCAAGGTCTCCTCCTACATACAAGCATTGCCTCTGTGCTGACTGGGAGAATGTGACGTACCCATGCCAGTCAAGGTCCACCACGAACACGAGGAGTCCTTTTTTTAAACTGCACTGGCAGTACAGAATGTACAAAATACAAAAAAAAATATAAAAAAATGGGTTGCTGTAACTAGAGTTGTAGAGGCAGTGATTAGTGGTAACAAGTGTGTAGCGCTGTACTGCACCCTGCTGGTCAAAAGATGTTAGTACAGATATACGCATGCCAAAAATACATACATTATTCATCATTAATATAGTAATGTTCTTTTGTGCCACCATAAAAGGTAATAGGTGATATAGCAAAGAACAACAAAGATGTTTTAAAATTAAACAATAAATGTTAAGTTATTTTCATGTGCACTCTTTTTCACGCGCCTCGACAGTCAAAAAGTTTGTTCATTGGTGTGTCTCGTGTCTACTTTGGGACTTACTTTTGTCCCGTCTTTACTCCCGTGCGGCCGCCATCTTGCCGCACGTGCTGATGAATCCATTCGTGACCCGCGCACACCTGTCTCCTAATGAGCTGCGGGCTACCAATCAAAACAAATGTACCCGCATCCAATCCATCTTCACTTCTGTCAGTGGAGCTGAATTCAAGACAGCCATCTTTATTACACAAACAACAAAAACCCGCACAGTTCAATTCCCAAGTAGAAAACCATCAGGTGTGTCATTTACGACAGCAAAAATAAAACAACCAAAAACAAGTCACTAAATGCTGGCCAGCATTAAAAACGAACCAAAACAAAGAGCAAGGACGGCGCCGCAACCGCTGTGGAGTCCCTCGAGTCCTGCAAGAAGCCAAACGTCACCATGAGGAAGGACAACAAACGCCAACAACATTTACAGATTTACTCGTGCGCGCGCTCACCAACCTAACAGAAGGCCACGAGTGCGGCCGCCATCTTGCCGTAAATGGCGAACAATCCAATCAACGCGCACCTCTGGCTTTATAAACTGCAGACCTGCGGTCATCGGCCATCTTCCACTTTTGCACACGAGCGCCGCCTACTGGCCTGTCATCCGGACTGCAAAAGGGTTGCTTTTCTCTTTTCCTGCCACAAAAATAAAAGTCAATCACAACCAAAGTTATTTTCTATTAAATTTTTTTATTAATTAAATTGTTAGGATCGTTACCAACAGTGTTCGGGTTCGGGTTAGGGTTCGGGGTTAGGGGTTTAGCATGTACATTTGTCACCTCTGCTGGTCGCAGCCAAAAAAGTGCACGTTATTTTGCATGTCTGTCATTCATCATCCATGAACACGACTGCATTTGAATGTTGCTCGAATTTCTTTGGATGCGACTTGGTGTCAAAAGTTTGACAACCACCGTTCGGGAGGATCAGGAAGCAAAACCAGCTTTCAGTACATGTGACAGAAATCCATTGCTGCGATTGGACGGCTTGAGACCAAGAAAGAAGAAATCCTTCTCACCGTGTCACTGATTCTTTCATACAAGTCAAACGGACAAAAAGTTCCAGAATGCAAACAAATCTCCTCTCATGCACCAAAGCATGTAAAACCCGTTGCGTGTCTTCACATAAACGTCACATTTGAAATATTCTCTGATCAAGTAAATATTGCTCAGGAATGTGGTGTACAGCAGTCGTTCAGGGATTTTTGTGACAAAAAAAAAAAGTTGTAACAGTCTTGAGCAGACAAGCAGTTTTTTTTGTTATTTTTTTTTTTTTTTAAGTACTTCTCGTGGTGTGGGGGGGGGGGGGGGAACATTTAGCTGCCACGAATATGGTGAAACTCGTGTCATGTGAAAGGAAATAAACAAGTGGACTACAACTAACATGGCCGTCCCTCCCTGCGCAGAAGCCCTGAGGACAAATCATAAAAATAAAAATTCTTGATTCTCAAGGGAACACTTCCTGGTTCCTTGTGGTCTCCATAGCAACAAGGATGACCAAACAAACAAAACAAACTATCACAGTTCTTGAAATCGTCCAGTTTTAAAGGAAGGAGAAAAAAGAAGCAGGGAAAAAAAAAAAAAGGTCCAGTGAGTACAGCAGGGCTAAACTAAGCTAAGCTAGTTACAATCGTAAACAAAGTCATAGTTGCTAGGCTCTTTGGGAATGGGGGGCGGCGCTTCGGGGATCTGGATGTTCTCCAGGTCCAGTAGGCGGAGCTTCATCTCCATGGAGAGCAGCGTGTCCATGTCGGATTTGGTGTAGTCGCTGGTCATCTCCTTGCCGAGGAGCGCGTTCAGACCGTCCGTCCACACACTGGTGACGGGTTCAAGGACAAAGAGTCAACAACTGACGACCAACATGATGTCAACTGAGAAACAAAAGAGGACAATATTGCAAAATACATGCCAATACAACGAGCAGCTCAATTGAAATGACTTTGCAGCCCACTAGATGGCGCCGTGGCACAATGGTTAAGAATCACTGCAGTTGAGGATGACAGCTGCCATTAGCCATTGTACACAATTAGCATCCTCTATTTTCCATTCTCCGTAAGCTGCTGCCAGGAGCTGCTATTGAGCTTTTTCTGCTTCTTTTTTAGCTTCCAACTGCTCCCAATTGCAGATAACGGGTGGCTAACGCTCGCTTTCAGCAGCTACGACCAGCTGCACTTTTAACTTCCTGTCACGTAGCCACTGTTAGCTTCTTATTAAAATTGTTATTATTCGTTTAACTTCAAATGTACAGAACATATTGTTGAACATTATATAGAAAAGGTAACAGACAAGCTTAGAAATCTCCTAAAACAACGCAATTTTATTTTATTTTTATTTTATTTTTAATTTATTTTTATTTTATTTTAATTTTATTTTTATTTTTATTTTTATTTTTATTTTTATTTTTATTTTTATTTTTATTTTTATTTTTATTTTATTTTTATTTTTATTTTATTTTTATTTTATTTTTATTTTATTTTTATTTTATTTTTATTTTATTTTATTTTATTTTATTTTATTTTTATTTTATTTTATTTTTATTTTTATTTTTATTTTAAATTTAATTTAATTTTATTTTATTTTTAATTTAATTTTATTTAATTTTATTTTAAATTTAATTTTATTTTAAATTTAATTTTAATTTAATTTTATTTTATTTTAAATTTAATTTAATTTAATTTTATTTTATTTTATTTTAAATATAATTTTATTTTATTTTAAATTTAATTTCATTTTATTTTAAATTAAATTTAATTTTATTTTAAATTTAATTTTATTTTAAATTTAATTTTATTTTAAATTTAATTTAATTTAATTTAATTTTATTTTAAATGTAATTTAATTTTATTTTAAATTTAATTTTATTTTATTTTAAATTTAATTTAATTTTATTTTAAATTTAATTTTATTTTATTTTAAATTTAATTTTATTTTATTTTATTTTAAATTTAATTTTTATTTTATTTTAAATTTAATTTTTATTTTAAATTTAATTTTATTTTATTTTATTTTATTTTAAATTTAATTTAATTTAATTTAATTTTATTTTAAATTTAATTTTATTTTAAATTTAATTTAATTTAATTTAATTTTATTTTAAATGTAATTTAATTTTATTTTAAATTTAATTTTATTTTATTTTAAATTTAATTTAATTTAATTTAATTTTATTTTAAATTTAATTTAATTTTATTTTATTTTAAATTTAATTTTTATTTTAAATTTAATTTAATTTTATTTTAAATTTAATTTTATTTTATTTTAAATTTAATTTAATTTAATTTTATTTTAAATTTAATTTAATTTAATTTAATTTTATTTTAAATTTAATTTAATTTAATTTAATTTTATTTTAAATGTAATTTAATTTTATTTTAAATTAAATTTAATTTTATTTTAAATTTAATTTAATTTTATTTTAAATTTAATTTTATTTTATTTTAATTTTATTTTAAATTTAATTTTATTTTAAATTTAATTTTATTTTATTTTATTTAAAATTTAATTTTATTTTAAATTTAATTTTATTTTATTTCAAAAAAAAATTAAATTAAATTAAATTTAAAATAAAATAAAATTAAATTAAATTTTAAATAAAATTAAATTTTAAATAAAATTAAATTAAATTAAATTTTAAATAAAATTAAATTAAATTAAATTTAAAATAAAAATTAAATTTAAAATAAAATAAAATTAAATTTAAAATAAAATTAAATTTAATTTAAAATAAAATAAAATTAAATTTAAAATAAAATAAAATTATATTTAAAATAAAATAAAATAAAATTAAATTAAATTAAATTTAAAATAAAATAAAATTAAATTAAATTTAAAATAAAATAAAATAAAATTTAAAATAAAATAAAATTATATTTAAAATAAAATAAAATTACATTTAAAATAAAATTAAATTAAATTAAATTAAATTTAAAATAAAATTAAATTTAAAATAAAATTAAAATAAAATTAAATTAAATTTAAAATAAAATAAAATTAAATTTAAAATAAAATTAAATTACATTTAAAATAAAATTAAATTAAATTAAATTAAATTTAAAATAAAATTAAATTAAATTAAATTTAAAATAAAATTAAATTAAATTAAATTAAATTAAATTTAAAATAAAATAAAATTAAATTTAAAATAAAATTAAATTACATTTAAAATAAAATTAAATTAAATTAAATTAAATTTAAAATAAAATTAAATTTAAAATAAAATTAAATTAAATTAAATTAAATTTAAAATAAAATAAAATTAAATTAAATTTTAAATAATAGTGAGCACCCACTTGTGGAGATGTTAGCCAACGCTAATCTGTGTATCAACCAAATCTCACTTTCGGATTTGATATTATAGTCTTAGTCTGTGTAGTCCAGTAGTTGCTTGAAATTGGCAAATTTTCACAAGTCATGTCTGGAGAAACTTGGTGTGAAGAATTTACATATAGGCCATAATACTGCTGGGTCAACAGAGAGTCCGGCTTTTATTACCATGACGACCAGGGAACTAGAGAGAGTTGTTAAAAAAAAAAAAAAAAAAATGCTCATAGAGAAAATATGTTTAACTTGTGAAACTTATGAACCAAACCAGGTTTACACTTTTGGAATTGTACATTGCAAGTGTGTAAATGCCAAGAGTCTCACAACCTTGGCATGTGCAAGCAGGCATCCCAACATCAACAAAAACAAACTCAAGGTCTCCTCCTACATACAAGCATTGCCTCTGTGCTGACTGGGAGAATGTGACGTACCCATGCCAGTCAAGGTCCACCACGAACACGAGGAGTCCTTTTTTTAAACTGCACTGGCAGTACAGAATGTACAAAATACAAAAAAAAATATAAAAAAATGGGTTGCTGTAACTAGAGTTGTAGAGGCAGTGATTAGTGGTAACAAGTGTGTAGCGCTGTACTGCACCCTGCTGGTCAAAAGATGTTAGTACAGATATACGCATGCCAAAAATACATACATTATTCATCATTAATATAGTAATGTTCTTTTGTGCCACCATAAAAGGTAATAGGTGATATAGCAAAGAACAACAAAGATGTTTTAAAATTAAACAATAAATGTTAAGTTATTTTCATGTGCACTCTTTTTCACGCGCCTCGACAGTCAAAAAGTTTGTTCATTGGTGTGTCTCGTGTCTACTTTGGGACTTACTTTTGTCCCGTCTTTACTCCCGTGCGGCCGCCATCTTGCCGCACGTGCTGATGAATCCATTCGTGACCCGCGCACACCTGTCTCCTAATGAGCTGCGGGCTACCAATCAAAACAAATGTACCCGCATCCAATCCATCTTCACTTCTGTCAGTGGAGCTGAATTCAAGACAGCCATCTTTATTACACAAACAACAAAAACCCGCACAGTTCAATTCCCAAGTAGAAAACCATCAGGTGTGTCATTTACGACAGCAAAAATAAAACAACCAAAAACAAGTCACTAAATGCTGGCCAGCATTAAAAACGAACCAAAACAAAGAGCAAGGACGGCGCCGCAACCGCTGTGGAGTCCCTCGAGTCCTGCAAGAAGCCAAACGTCACCATGAGGAAGGACAACAAACGCCAACAACATTTACAGATTTACTCGTGCGCGCGCTCACCAACCTAACAGAAGGCCACGAGTGCGGCCGCCATCTTGCCGTAAATGGCGAACAATCCAATCAACGCGCACCTCTGGCTTTATAAACTGCAGACCTGCGGTCATCGGCCATCTTCCACTTTTGCACACGAGCGCCGCCTACTGGCCTGTCATCCGGACTGCAAAAGGGTTGCTTTTCTCTTTTCCTGCCACAAAAATAAAAGTCAATCACAACCAAAGTTATTTTCTATTAAATTTTTTTATTAATTAAATTGTTAGGATCGTTACCAACAGTGTTCGGGTTCGGGTTAGGGTTCGGGGTTAGGGGTTTAGCATGTACATTTGTCACCTCTGCTGGTCGCAGCCAAAAAAGTGCACGTTATTTTGCATGTCTGTCATTCATCATCCATGAACACGACTGCATTTGAATGTTGCTCGAATTTCTTTGGATGCGACTTGGTGTCAAAAGTTTGACAACCACCGTTCGGGAGGATCAGGAAGCAAAACCAGCTTTCAGTACATGTGACAGAAATCCATTGCTGCGATTGGACGGCTTGAGACCAAGAAAGAAGAAATCCTTCTCACCGTGTCACTGATTCTTTCATACAAGTCAAACGGACAAAAAGTTCCAGAATGCAAACAAATCTCCTCTCATGCACCAAAGCATGTAAAACCCGTTGCGTGTCTTCACATAAACGTCACATTTGAAATATTCTCTGATCAAGTAAATATTGCTCAGGAATGTGGTGTACAGCAGTCGTTCAGGGATTTTTGTGACAAAAAAAAAAAGTTGTAACAGTCTTGAGCAGACAAGCAGTTTTTTTTGTTATTTTTTTTTTTTTTTAAGTACTTCTCGTGGTGTGGGGGGGGGGGGAACATTTAGCTGCCACGAATATGGTGAAACTCGTGTCATGTGAAAGGAAATAAACAAGTGGACTACAACTAACATGGCCGTCCCTCCCTGCGCAGAAGCCCTGAGGACAAATCATAAAAATAAAAATTCTTGATTCTCAAGGGAACACTTCCTGGTTCCTTGTGGTCTCCATAGCAACAAGGATGACCAAACAAACAAAACAAACTATCACAGTTCTTGAAATCGTCCAGTTTTAAAGGAAGGAGAAAAAAGAAGCAGGGAAAAAAAAAAAAAGGTCCAGTGAGTACAGCAGGGCTAAACTAAGCTAAGCTAGTTACAATCGTAAACAAAGTCATAGTTGCTAGGCTCTTTGGGAATGGGGGGCGGCGCTTCGGGGATCTGGATGTTCTCCAGGTCCAGTAGGCGGAGCTTCATCTCCATGGAGAGCAGCGTGTCCATGTCGGATTTGGTGTAGTCGCTGGTCATCTCCTTGCCGAGGAGCGCGTTCAGACCGTCCGTCCACACACTGGTGACGGGTTCAAGGACAAAGAGTCAACAACTGACGACCAACATGATGTCAACTGAGAAACAAAAGAGGACAATATTGCAAAATACATGCCAATACAACGAGCAGCTCAATTGAAATGACTTTGCAGCCCACTAGATGGCGCCGTGGCACAATGGTTAAGAATCACTGCAGTTGAGGATGACAGCTGCCATTAGCCATTGTACACAATTAGCATCCTCTATTTTCCATTCTCCGTAAGCTGCTGCCAGGAGCTGCTATTGAGCTTTTTCTGCTTCTTTTTTAGCTTCCAACTGCTCCCAATTGCAGATAACGGGTGGCTAACGCTCGCTTTCAGCAGCTACGACCAGCTGCACTTTTAACTTCCTGTCACGTAGCCACTGTTAGCTTCTTATTAAAATTGTTATTATTCGTTTAACTTCAAATGTACAGAACATATTGTTGAACATTATATAGAAAAGGTAACAGACAAGCTTAGAAATCTCCTAAAACAACGCAATTTTATTTTATTTTTATTTTATTTTTAATTTATTTTTATTTTATTTTAATTTTATTTTTATTTTTATTTTTATTTTATTTTTATTTTATTTTTATTTTATTTTTATTTTATTTTTATTTTATTTTTATTTTATTTTTATTTTATTTTATTTTATTTTATTTTATTTTATTTTATTTTTATTTTATTTTATTTTTATTTTTATTTTTATTTTTATTTTTATTTTAAATTTAATTTAATTTTATTTTATTTTTAATTTAATTTTATTTAATTTTATTTTAAATTTAATTTTATTTTAAATTTAATTTTAATTTAATTTTATTTTATTTTAAATTTAATTTAATTTAATTTTATTTTATTTTATTTTAAATATAATTTTATTTTATTTTAAATTTAATTTCATTTTATTTTAAATTAAATTTAATTTTATTTTAAATTTAATTTTATTTTAAATTTAATTTAATTTAATTTAATTTTATTTTAAATGTAATTTAATTTTATTTTAAATTTAATTTTATTTTATTTTAAATTTAATTTAATTTTATTTTAAATTTAATTTTATTTTATTTTATTTTAAATTTAATTTTTATTTTATTTTAAATTTAATTTTTATTTTAAATTTAATTTTATTTTATTTTATTTTATTTTAAATTTAATTTAATTTAATTTAATTTAATTTTATTTTAAATTTAATTTTATTTTAAATTTAATTTAATTTAATTTAATTTTATTTTAAATGTAATTTAATTTTATTTTAAATTTAATTTTATTTTATTTTAAATTTAATTTAATTTAATTTAATTTTATTTTAAATTTAATTTAATTTTATTTTATTTTAAATTTAATTTTTATTTTAAATTTAATTTAATTTTATTTTAAATTTAATTTTATTTTATTTTAAATTTAATTTAATTTAATTTTATTTTAAATTTAATTTAATTTAATTTAATTTAATTTTATTTTAAATTTAATTTAATTTAATTTAATTTTATTTTAAATGTAATTTAATTTTATTTTAAATTAAATTTAATTTTATTTTAAATTTAATTTAATTTTATTTTAAATTTAATTTTATTTTATTTTAATTTTATTTTAAATTTAATTTTATTTTAAATTTAATTTTATTTTATTTTATTTAAAATTTAATTTTATTTTAAATTTAATTTTATTTTATTTCAAAAAAAAATTAAATTAAATTAAATTTAAAATAAAATAAAATTAAATTAAATTTTAAATAAAATTAAATTTTAAATAAAATTAAATTAAATTAAATTTTAAATAAAATAAAATAAAATTAAATTTAAAATAAAAATTAAATTTAAAATAAAATAAAATTAAATTTAAAATAAAATTAAATTTAATTTAAAATAAAATAAAATTAAATTTAAAATAAAATAAAATTATATTTAAAATAAAATAAAATAAAATTAAATTAAATTAAATTTAAAATAAAATAAAATAAAATAAAATTTAAAATAAAATAAAATTATATTTAAAATAAAATAAAATTACATTTAAAATAAAATTAAATTAAATTAAATTAAATTTAAAATAAAATTAAATTTAAAATAAAATTAAAATAAAATTAAATTAAATTTAAAATAAAATAAAATTAAATTAAATTTAAAATAAAATAAAATTAAATTTAAAATAAAATTAAATTACATTTAAAATAAAATTAAATTAAATTAAATTAAATTTAAAATAAAATTAAATTAAATTAAATTTAAAATAAAATTAAATTAAATTAAATTAAATTAAATTTAAAATAAAATAAAATTAAATTTAAAATAAAATTAAATTACATTTAAAATAAAATTAAATTAAATTAAATTAAATTTAAAATAAAATTAAATTTAAAATAAAATTAAATTTAAAATAAAATTAAATTAAATTAAATTAAATTTAAAATAAAATAAAATTAAATTAAATTTTAAATAATAGTGAGCACCCACTTGTGGAGATGTTAGCCAACGCTAATCTGTGTATCAACCAAATCTCACTTTCGGATTTGATATTATAGTCTTAGTCTGTGTAGTCCAGTAGTTGCTTGAAATTGGCAAATTTTCACAAGTCATGTCTGGAGAAACTTGGTGTGAAGAATTTACATATAGGCCATAATACTGCTGGGTCAACAGAGAGTCCGGCTTTTATTACCATGACGACCAGGGAACTAGAGAGAGTTGTTAAAAAAAAAAAAAAAAAAATGCTCATAGAGAAAATATGTTTAACTTGTGAAACTTATGAACCAAACCAGGTTTACACTTTTGGAATTGTACATTGCAAGTGTGTAAATGCCAAGAGTCTCACAACCTTGGCATGTGCAAGCAGGCATCCCAACATCAACAAAAACAAACTCAAGGTCTCCTCCTACATACAAGCATTGCCTCTGTGCTGACTGGGAGAATGTGACGTACCCATGCCAGTCAAGGTCCACCACGAACACGAGGAGTCCTTTTTTTAAACTGCACTGGCAGTACAGAATGTACAAAATACAAAAAAAAATATAAAAAAATGGGTTGCTGTAACTAGAGTTGTAGAGGCAGTGATTAGTGGTAACAAGTGTGTAGCGCTGTACTGCACCCTGCTGGTCAAAAGATGTTAGTACAGATATACGCATGCCAAAAATACATACATTATTCATCATTAATATAGTAATGTTCTTTTGTGCCACCATAAAAGGTAATAGGTGATATAGCAAAGAACAACAAAGATGTTTTAAAATTAAACAATAAATGTTAAGTTATTTTCATGTGCACTCTTTTTCACGCGCCTCGACAGTCAAAAAGTTTGTTCATTGGTGTGTCTCGTGTCTACTTTGGGACTTACTTTTGTCCCGTCTTTACTCCCGTGCGGCCGCCATCTTGCCGCACGTGCTGATGAATCCATTCGTGACCCGCGCACACCTGTCTCCTAATGAGCTGCGGGCTACCAATCAAAACAAATGTACCCGCATCCAATCCATCTTCACTTCTGTCAGTGGAGCTGAATTCAAGACAGCCATCTTTATTACACAAACAACAAAAACCCGCACAGTTCAATTCCCAAGTAGAAAACCATCAGGTGTGTCATTTACGACAGCAAAAATAAAACAACCAAAAACAAGTCACTAAATGCTGGCCAGCATTAAAAACGAACCAAAACAAAGAGCAAGGACGGCGCCGCAACCGCTGTGGAGTCCCTCGAGTCCTGCAAGAAGCCAAACGTCACCATGAGGAAGGACAACAAACGCCAACAACATTTACAGATTTACTCGTGCGCGCGCTCACCAACCTAACAGAAGGCCACGAGTGCGGCCGCCATCTTGCCGTAAATGGCGAACAATCCAATCAACGCGCACCTCTGGCTTTATAAACTGCAGACCTGCGGTCATCGGCCATCTTCCACTTTTGCACACGAGCGCCGCCTACTGGCCTGTCATCCGGACTGCAAAAGGGTTGCTTTTCTCTTTTCCTGCCACAAAAATAAAAGTCAATCACAACCAAAGTTATTTTCTATTAAATTTTTTTATTAATTAAATTGTTAGGATCGTTACCAACAGTGTTCGGGTTCGGGTTAGGGTTCGGGGTTAGGGGTTTAGCATGTACATTTGTCACCTCTGCTGGTCGCAGCCAAAAAAGTGCACGTTATTTTGCATGTCTGTCATTCATCATCCATGAACACGACTGCATTTGAATGTTGCTCGAATTTCTTTGGATGCGACTTGGTGTCAAAAGTTTGACAACCACCGTTCGGGAGGATCAGGAAGCAAAACCAGCTTTCAGTACATGTGACAGAAATCCATTGCTGCGATTGGACGGCTTGAGACCAAGAAAGAAGAAATCCTTCTCACCGTGTCACTGATTCTTTCATACAAGTCAAACGGACAAAAAGTTCCAGAATGCAAACAAATCTCCTCTCATGCACCAAAGCATGTAAAACCCGTTGCGTGTCTTCACATAAACGTCACATTTGAAATATTCTCTGATCAAGTAAATATTGCTCAGGAATGTGGTGTACAGCAGTCGTTCAGGGATTTTTGTGACAAAAAAAAAAAGTTGTAACAGTCTTGAGCAGACAAGCAGTTTTTTTTGTTATTATTATTTTTTTTTAAGTACTTCTCGTGGTGTGGGGGGGGGGGGGGAACATTTAGCTGCCACGAATATGGTGAAACTCGTGTCATGTGAAAGGAAATAAACAAGTGGACTACAACTAACATGGCCGTCCCTCCCTGCGCAGAAGCCCTGAGGACAAATCATAAAAATAAAAATTCTTGATTCTCAAGGGAACACTTCCTGGTTCCTTGTGGTCTCCATAGCAACAAGGATGACCAAACAAACAAAACAAACTATCACAGTTCTTGAAATCGTCCAGTTTTAAAGGAAGGAGAAAAAAGAAGCAGGGAAAAAAAAAAAAAGGTCCAGTGAGTACAGCAGGGCTAAACTAAGCTAAGCTAGTTACAATCGTAAACAAAGTCATAGTTGCTAGGCTCTTTGGGAATGGGGGGCGGCGCTTCGGGGATCTGGATGTTCTCCAGGTCCAGTAGGCGGAGCTTCATCTCCATGGAGAGCAGCGTGTCCATGTCGGATTTGGTGTAGTCGCTGGTCATCTCCTTGCCGAGGAGCGCGTTCAGACCGTCCGTCCACACACTGGTGACGGGTTCAAGGACAAAGAGTCAACAACTGACGACCAACATGATGTCAACTGAGAAACAAAAGAGGACAATATTGCAAAATACATGCCAATACAACGAGCAGCTCAATTGAAATGACTTTGCAGCCCACTAGATGGCGCCGTGGCACAATGGTTAAGAATCACTGCAGTTGAGGATGACAGCTGCCATTAGCCATTGTACACAATTAGCATCCTCTATTTTCCATTCTCCGTAAGCTGCTGCCAGGAGCTGCTATTGAGCTTTTTCTGCTTCTTTTTTAGCTTCCAACTGCTCCCAATTGCAGATAACGGGTGGCTAACGCTCGCTTTCAGCAGCTACGACCAGCTGCACTTTTAACTTCCTGTCACGTAGCCACTGTTAGCTTCTTATTAAAATTGTTATTATTCGTTTAACTTCAAATGTACAGAACATATTGTTGAACATTATATAGAAAAGGTAACAGACAAGCTTAGAAATCTCCTAAAACAACGCAATTTTATTTTATTTTTATTTTATTTTTAATTTATTTTTATTTTATTTTAATTTTATTTTTATTTTTATTTTTATTTTTATTTTTATTTTTATTTTTATTTTTATTTTTATTTTTATTTTTATTTTATTTTTATTTTTATTTTTATTTTATTTTTATTTTATTTTTATTTTATTTTTATTTTATTTTTATTTTATTTTATTTTATTTTATTTTTATTTTATTTTATTTTTATTTTTATTTTTATTTTAAATTTAATTTAATTTTATTTTGTTTTTAATTTAATTTTATTTAATTTTATTTTAAATTTAATTTTATTTTAAATTTAATTTTAATTTAATTTTATTTTATTTTAAATTTAATTTAATTTAATTTTATTTTATTTTATTTTAAATATAATTTAATTTTATTTTAAATTTAATTTCATTTTATTTTAAATTAAATTTAATTTTATTTTAAATTTAATTTTATTTTAAATTTAATTTTATTTTAAATTTAATTTTATTTTAAATTTAATTTAATTTAATTTAATTTTATTTTAAATGTAATTTAATTTTATTTTAAATTTAATTTTATTTTATTTTAAATTTAATTTAATTTTATTTTAAATTTAATTTTATTTTATTTTATTTTAAATTTAATTTTTATTTTATTTTAAATTTAATTTTTATTTTAAATTTAATTTTATTTTATTTTATTTTATTTTAAATTTAATTTTATTTTAAATTTAATTTAATTTAATTTAATTTTATTTTAAATGTAATTTAATTTTATTTTAAATTTAATTTTATTTTATTTTAAATTTAATTTAATTTAATTTAATTTTATTTTAAATTTAATTTAATTTTATTTTATTTTAAATTTAATTTTTATTTTAAATTTAATTTAATTTTATTTTAAATTTAATTTTATTTTATTTTAAATTTAATTTAATTTAATTTTATTTTAAATTTAATTTAATTTAATTTAATTTTATTTTAAATTTAATTTAATTTAATTTAATTTTATTTTAAATGTAATTTAATTTTATTTTAAATTAAATTTAATTTTATTTTAAATTTAATTTAATTTTATTTTAAATTTAATTTTATTTTATTTTAATTTTATTTTAAATTTAATTTTATTTTAAATTTAATTTTATTTTATTTTATTTAAAATTTAATTTTATTTTAAATTTAATTTTATTTTATTTCAAAAAAAAATTAAATTAAATTAAATTTAAAATAAAATAAAATTAAATTAAATTTTAAATAAAATTAAATTTTAAATAAAATTAAATTAAATTAAATTTTAAATAAAATAAAATAAAATTAAATTTTAAATAAAAATTAAATTTAAAATAAAATAAAATTAAATTTAAAATAAAATTAAATTTAATTTAAAATAAAATAAAATTAAATTTAAAATAAAATAAAATTATATTTAAAATAAAATAAAATAAAATTAAATTAAATTAAATTTAAAATAAAATAAAATTAAATTAAATTTAAAATAAAATAAAATAAAATTTAAAATAAAATAAAATTATATTTAAAATAAAATAAAATTACATTTAAAATAAAATTAAATTAAATTAAATTAAATTTAAAATAAAATTAAATTTAAAATAAAATTAAAATAAAATTAAATTAAATTTAAAATAAAATAAAATTAAATTTAAAATAAAATTAAATTACATTTAAAATAAAATTAATTTAAATTAAATTAAATTTAAAATAAAATTAAATTAAATTAAATTTAAAATAAAATTAAATTAAATTAAATTAAATTAAATTTAAAATAAAATAAAATTAAATTTAAAATAAAATTAAATTACATTTAAAATAAAATTAAATTAAATTAAATTAAATTTAAAATAAAATTAAATTTAAAATAAAATTAAATTAAATTAAATTAAATTTAAAATAAAATAAAATTAAATTAAATTTTAAATAATAGTGAGCACCCACTTGTGGAGATGTTAGCCAACGCTAATCTGTGTATCAACCAAATCTCACTTTCGGATTTGATATTATAGTCTTAGTCTGTGTAGTCCAGTAGTTGCTTGAAATTGGCAAATTTTCACAAGTCATGTCTGGAGAAACTTGGTGTGAAGAATTTACATATAGGCCATAATACTGCTGGGTCAACAGAGAGTCCGGCTTTTATTACCATGACGACCAGGGAACTAGAGAGAGTTGTTAAAAAAAAAAAAAAAAAAATGCTCATAGAGAAAATATGTTTAACTTGTGAAACTTATGAACCAAACCAGGTTTACACTTTTGGAATTGTACATTGCAAGTGTGTAAATGCCAAGAGTCTCACAACCTTGGCATGTGCAAGCAGGCATCCCAACATCAACAAAAACAAACTCAAGGTCTCCTCCTACATACAAGCATTGCCTCTGTGCTGACTGGGAGAATGTGACGTACCCATGCCAGTCAAGGTCCACCACGAACACGAGGAGTCCTTTTTTTAAACTGCACTGGCAGTACAGAATGTACAAAATACAAAAAAATATATAAAAAAATGGGTTGCTGTAACTAGAGTTGTAGAGGCAGTGATTAGTGGTAACAAGTGTGTAGCGCTGTACTGCACCCTGCTGGTCAAAAGATGTTAGTACAGATATACGCATGCCAAAAATACATACATTATTCATCATTAATATAGTAATGTTCTTTTGTGCCACCATAAAAGGTAATAGGTGATATAGCAAAGAACAACAAAGATGTTTTAAAATTAAACAATAAATGTTAAGTTATTTTCATGTGCACTCTTTTTCACGCGCCTCGACAGTCAAAAAGTTTGTTCATTGGTGTGTCTCGTGTCTACTTTGGGACTTACTTTTGTCCCGTCTTTACTCCCGTGCGGCCGCCATCTTGCCGCACGTGCTGATGAATCCATTCGTGACCCGCGCACACCTGTCTCCTAATGAGCTGCGGGCTACCAATCAAAACAAATGTACCCGCATCCAATCCATCTTCACTTCTGTCAGTGGAGCTGAATTCAAGACAGCCATCTTTATTACACAAACAACAAAAACCCGCACAGTTCAATTCCCAAGTAGAAAACCATCAGGTGTGTCATTTACGACAGCAAAAATAAAACAACCAAAAACAAGTCACTAAATGCTGGCCAGCATTAAAAACGAACCAAAACAAAGAGCAAGGACGGCGCCGCAACCGCTGTGGAGTCCCTCGAGTCCTGCAAGAAGCCAAACGTCACCATGAGGAAGGACAACAAACGCCAACAACATTTACAGATTTACTCGTGCGCGCGCTCACCAACCTAACAGAAGGCCACGAGTGCGGCCGCCATCTTGCCGTAAATGGCGAACAATCCAATCAACGCGCACCTCTGGCTTTATAAACTGCAGACCTGCGGTCATCGGCCATCTTCCACTTTTGCACACGAGCGCCGCCTACTGGCCTGTCATCCGGACTGCAAAAGGGTTGCTTTTCTCTTTTCCTGCCACAAAAATAAAAGTCAATCACAACCAAAGTTATTTTCTATTAAATTTTTTTATTAATTAAATTGTTAGGATCGTTACCAACAGTGTTCGGGTTCGGGTTAGGGTTCGGGGTTAGGGGTTTAGCATGTACATTTGTCACCTCTGCTGGTCGCAGCCAAAAAAGTGCACGTTATTTTGCATGTCTGTCATTCATCATCCATGAACACGACTGCATTTGAATGTTGCTCGAATTTCTTTGGATGCGACTTGGTGTCAAAAGTTTGACAACCACCGTTCGGGAGGATCAGGAAGCAAAACCAGCTTTCAGTACATGTGACAGAAATCCATTGCTGCGATTGGACGGCTTGAGACCAAGAAAGAAGAAATCCTTCTCACCGTGTCACTGATTCTTTCATACAAGTCAAACGGACAAAAAGTTCCAGAATGCAAACAAATCTCCTCTCATGCACCAAAGCATGTAAAACCCGTTGCGTGTCTTCACATAAACGTCACATTTGAAATATTCTCTGATCAAGTAAATATTGCTCAGGAATGTGGTGTACAGCAGTCGTTCAGGGATTTTTGTGACAAAAAAAAAAAGTTGTAACAGTCTTGAGCAGACAAGCAGTTTTTTTTGTTATTTTTTTTTTTTTTTAAGTACTTCTCGTGGTGTGGGGGGGGGGGGGGAACATTTAGCTGCCACGAATATGGTGAAACTCGTGTCATGTGAAAGGAAATAAACAAGTGGACTACAACTAACATGGCCGTCCCTCCCTGCGCAGAAGCCCTGAGGACAAATCATAAAAATAAAAATTCTTGATTCTCAAGGGAACACTTCCTGGTTCCTTGTGGTCTCCATAGCAACAAGGATGACCAAACAAACAAAACAAACTATCACAGTTCTTGAAATCGTCCAGTTTTAAAGGAAGGAGAAAAAAGAAGCAGGGAAAAAAAAAAAAAGGTCCAGTGAGTACAGCAGGGCTAAACTAAGCTAAGCTAGTTACAATCGTAAACAAAGTCATAGTTGCTAGGCTCTTTGGGAATGGGGGGCGGCGCTTCGGGGATCTGGATGTTCTCCAGGTCCAGTAGGCGGAGCTTCATCTCCATGGAGAGCAGCGTGTCCATGTCGGATTTGGTGTAGTCGCTGGTCATCTCCTTGCCGAGGAGCGCGTTCAGACCGTCCGTCCACACACTGGTGACGGGTTCAAGGACAAAGAGTCAACAACTGACGACCAACATGATGTCAACTGAGAAACAAAAGAGGACAATATTGCAAAATACATGCCAATACAACGAGCAGCTCAATTGAAATGACTTTGCAGCCCACTAGATGGCGCCGTGGCACAATGGTTAAGAATCACTGCAGTTGAGGATGACAGCTGCCATTAGCCATTGTACACAATTAGCATCCTCTATTTTCCATTCTCCGTAAGCTGCTGCCAGGAGCTGCTATTGAGCTTTTTCTGCTTCTTTTTTAGCTTCCAACTGCTCCCAATTGCAGATAACGGGTGGCTAACGCTCGCTTTCAGCAGCTACGACCAGCTGCACTTTTAACTTCCTGTCACGTAGCCACTGTTAGCTTCTTATTAAAATTGTTATTTTTCGTTTAACTTCAAATGTACAGAACATATTGTTGAACATTATATAGAAAAGGTAACAGACAAGCTTAGAAATCTCCTAAAACAACGCAATTTTATTTTATTTTTATTTTATTTTTAATTTATTTTTATTTTATTTTAATTTTATTTTTATTTTTATTTTTATTTTTATTTTTATTTTTATTTTTATTTTTATTTTTATTTTATTTTTATTTTTATTTTTATTTTTATTTTTATTTTTATTTTATTTTTATTTTATTTTTATTTTATTTTTATTTTATTTTTATTTTATTTTTATTTTATTTTATTTTATTTTATTTTATTTTTATTTTATTTTATTTTTATTTTTATTTTAAATTTAATTTAATTTTATTTTATTTTTAATTTAATTTTATTTAATTTTATTTTAAATTTAATTTTATTTTAAATTTAATTTTAATTTAATTTTATTTTATTTTAAATTTAATTTAATTTAATTTTATTTTATTTTATTTTAAATATAATTTTATTTTATTTTAAATTTAATTTCATTTTATTTTAAATTAAATTTAATTTTATTTTAAATTTAATTTTATTTTAAATTTAATTTTATTTTAAATTTAATTTAATTTAATTTAATTTTATTTTAAATGTAATTTAATTTTATTTTAAATTTAATTTTATTTTATTTTAAATTTAATTTAATTTTATTTTAAATTTAATTTTATTTTATTTTATTTTAAATTTAATTTTTATTTTATTTTAAATTTAATTTTTATTTTAAATTTAATTTTATTTTATTTTATTTTATTTTAAATTTAATTTAATTTAATTTAATTTAATTTTATTTTAAATTTAATTTTATTTTAAATTTAATTTAATTTAATTTAATTTTATTTTAAATGTAATTTAATTTTATTTTAAATTTAATTTTATTTTATTTTAAATTTAATTTAATTTAATTTAATTTTATTTTAAATTTAATTTAATTTTATTTTATTTTAAATTTAATTTTTATTTTAAATTTAATTTAATTTTATTTTAAATTTAATTTTATTTTATTTTAAATTTAATTTAATTTAATTTTATTTTAAATTTAATTTAATTTAATTTAATTTTATTTTAAATTTAATTTAATTTAATTTAATTTTATTTTAAATGTAATTTAATTTTATTTTAAATTAAATTTAATTTTATTTTAAATTTAATTTAATTTTATTTTAAATTTAATTTAATTTTATTTTAATTTTATTTTAAATTTAATTTTATTTTAAATTTAATTTTATTTTATTTTATTTAAAATTTAATTTTATTTTAAATTTAATTTTATTTTATTTCAAAAAAAAATTAAATTAAATTAAATTTAAAATAAAATAAAATTAAATTAAATTTTAAATAAAATTAAATTTTAAATAAAATTAAATTAAATTAAATTTTAAATAAAATAAAATAAAATTAAATTTAAAATAAAAATTAAATTTAAAATAAAATAAAATTAAATTTAAAATAAAATTTAATTTAATTTAAAATAAAATAAAATTAAATTTAAAATAAAATAAAATTATATTTAAAATAAAATAAAATAAAATTAAATTAAATTAAATTTAAAATAAAATAAAATTAAATTAAATTTAAAATAAAATAAAATAAAATTTAAAATAAAATAAAATTATATTTAAAATAAAATAAAATTACATTTAAAATAAAATTAAATTAAATTAAATTAAATTCAAAATAAAATTAAATTTAAAATAAAATTAAAATAAAATTAAATTAAATTTAAAATAAAATAAAATTAAATTTAAAATAAAATTAAATTACATTTAAAATAAAATTAAATTAAATTAAATTAAATTTAAAATAAAATTAAATTAAATTAAATTTAAAATAAAATTAAATTAAATTAAATTAAATTAAATTTAAAATAAAATAAAATTAAATTTAAAATAAAATTAAATTACATTTAAAATAAAATTAAATTAAATTAAATTAAATTTAAAATAAAATTAAATTTAAAATAAAATTAAATTAAATTAAATTAAATTTAAAATAAAATAAAATTAAATTAAATTTTAAATAATAGTGAGCACCCACTTGTGGAGATGTTAGCCAACGCTAATCTGTGTATCAACCAAATCTCACTTTCGGATTTGATATTATAGTCTTAGTCTGTGTAGTCCAGTAGTTGCTTGAAATTGGCAAATTTTCACAAGTCATGTCTGGAGAAACTTGGTGTGAAGAATTTACATATAGGCCATAATACTGCTGGGTCAACAGAGAGTCCGGCTTTTATTACCATGACGACCAGGGAACTAGAGAGAGTTGTTAAAAAAAAAAAAAAAAAAATGCTCATAGAGAAAATATGTTTAACTTGTGAAACTTATGAACCAAACCAGGTTTACACTTTTGGAATTGTACATTGCAAGTGTGTAAATGCCAAGAGTCTCACAACCTTGGCATGTGCAAGCAGGCATCCCAACATCAACAAAAACAAACTCAAGGTCTCCTCCTACATACAAGCATTGCCTCTGTGCTGACTGGGAGAATGTGACGTACCCATGCCAGTCAAGGTCCACCACGAACACGAGGAGTCCTTTTTTTAAACTGCACTGGCAGTACAGAATGTACAAAATACAAAAAAAAATATAAAAAAATGGGTTGCTGTAACTAGAGTTGTAGAGGCAGTGATTAGTGGTAACAAGTGTGTAGCGCTGTACTGCACCCTGCTGGTCAAAAGATGTTAGTACAGATATACGCATGCCAAAAATACATACATTATTCATCATTAATATAGTAATGTTCTTTTGTGCCACCATAAAAGGTAATAGGTGATATAGCAAAGAACAACAAAGATGTTTTAAAATTAAACAATAAATGTTAAGTTATTTTCATGTGCACTCTTTTTCACGCGCCTCGACAGTCAAAAAGTTTGTTCATTGGTGTGTCTCGTGTCTACTTTGGGACTTACTTTTGTCCCGTCTTTACTCCCGTGCGGCCGCCATCTTGCCGCACGTGCTGATGAATCCATTCGTGACCCGCGCACACCTGTCTCCTAATGAGCTGCGGGCTACCAATCAAAACAAATGTACCCGCATCCAATCCATCTTCACTTCTGTCAGTGGAGCTGAATTCAAGACAGCCATCTTTATTACACAAACAACAAAAACCCGCACAGTTCAATTCCCAAGTAGAAAACCATCAGGTGTGTCATTTACGACAGCAAAAATAAAACAACCAAAAACAAGTCACTAAATGCTGGCCAGCATTAAAAACGAACCAAAACAAAGAGCAAGGACGGCGCCGCAACCGCTGTGGAGTCCCTCGAGTCCTGCAAGAAGCCAAACGTCACCATGAGGAAGGACAACAAACGCCAACAACATTTACAGATTTACTCGTGCGCGCGCTCACCAACCTAACAGAAGGCCACGAGTGCGGCCGCCATCTTGCCGTAAATGGCGAACAATCCAATCAACGCGCACCTCTGGCTTTATAAACTGCAGACCTGCGGTCATCGGCCATCTTCCACTTTTGCACACGAGCGCCGCCTACTGGCCTGTCATCCGGACTGCAAAAGGGTTGCTTTTCTCTTTTCCTGCCACAAAAATAAAAGTCAATCACAACCAAAGTTATTTTCTATTAAATTTTTTTATTAATTAAATTGTTAGGATCGTTACCAACAGTGTTCGGGTTCGGGTTAGGGTTCGGGGTTAGGGGTTTAGCATGTACATTTGTCACCTCTGCTGGTCGCAGCCAAAAAAGTGCACGTTATTTTGCATGTCTGTCATTCATCATCCATGAACACGACTGCATTTGAATGTTGCTCGAATTTCTTTGGATGCGACTTGGTGTCAAAAGTTTGACAACCACCGTTCGGGAGGATCAGGAAGCAAAACCAGCTTTCAGTACATGTGACAGAAATCCATTGCTGCGATTGGACGGCTTGAGACCAAGAAAGAAGAAATCCTTCTCACCGTGTCACTGATTCTTTCATACAAGTCAAACGGACAAAAAGTTCCAGAATGCAAACAAATCTCCTCTCATGCACCAAAGCATGTAAAACCCGTTGCGTGTCTTCACATAAACGTCACATTTGAAATATTCTCTGATCAAGTAAATATTGCTCAGGAATGTGGTGTACAGCAGTCGTTCAGGGATTTTTGTGACAAAAAAAAAAAGTTGTAACAGTCTTGAGCAGACAAGCAGTTTTTTTTGTTATTATTTTTTTTTTTTAAGTACTTCTCGTGGTGTGGGGGGGGGGGGGGAACATTTAGCTGCCACGAATATGGTGAAACTCGTGTCATGTGAAAGGAAATAAACAAGTGGACTACAACTAACATGGCCGTCCCTCCCTGCGCAGAAGCCCTGAGGACAAATCATAAAAATAAAAATTCTTGATTCTCAAGGGAACACTTCCTGGTTCCTTGTGGTCTCCATAGCAACAAGGATGACCAAACAAACAAAACAAACTATCACAGTTCTTGAAATCGTCCAGTTTTAAAGGAAGGAGAAAAAAGAAGCAGGGAAAAAAAAAAAAAGGTCCAGTGAGTACAGCAGGGCTAAACTAAGCTAAGCTAGTTACAATCGTAAACAAAGTCATAGTTGCTAGGCTCTTTGGGAATGGGGGGCGGCGCTTCGGGGATCTGGATGTTCTCCAGGTCCAGTAGGCGGAGCTTCATCTCCATGGAGAGCAGCGTGTCCATGTCGGATTTGGTGTAGTCGCTGGTCATCTCCTTGCCGAGGAGCGCGTTCAGACCGTCCGTCCACACACTGGTGACGGGTTCAAGGACAAAGAGTCAACAACTGACGACCAACATGATGTCAACTGAGAAACAAAAGAGGACAATATTGCAAAATACATGCCAATACAACGAGCAGCTCAATTGAAATGACTTTGCAGCCCACTAGATGGCGCCGTGGCACAATGGTTAAGAATCACTGCAGTTGAGGATGACAGCTGCCATTAGCCATTGTACACAATTAGCATCCTCTATTTTCCATTCTCCGTAAGCTGCTGCCAGGAGCTGCTATTGAGCTTTTTCTGCTTCTTTTTTAGCTTCCAACTGCTCCCAATTGCAGATAACGGGTGGCTAACGCTCGCTTTCAGCAGCTACGACCAGCTGCACTTTTAACTTCCTGTCACGTAGCCACTGTTAGCTTCTTATTAAAATTGTTATTATTCGTTTAACTTCAAATGTACAGAACATATTGTTGAACATTATATAGAAAAGGTAACAGACAAGCTTAGAAATCTCCTAAAACAACGCAATTTTATTTTATTTTTATTTTATTTTTAATTTATTTTTATTTTATTTTAATTTTATTTTTATTTTTATTTTTATTTTTATTTTTATTTTTATTTTTATTTTTATTTTTATTTTTATTTTTATTTTATTTTTATTTTTATTTTTATTTTATTTTTATTTTATTTTTATTTTATTTTTATTTTATTTTATTTTATTTTATTTTATTTTATTTTTATTTTATTTTATTTTTATTTTTATTTTTATTTTTATTTTAAATTTAATTTAATTTTATTTTATTTTTAATTTAATTTTATTTAATTTTATTTTAAATTTAATTTTATTTTAAATTTAATTTTAATTTAATTTTATTTTATTTTAAATTTAATTTAATTTAATTTTATTTTATTTTATTTTAAATATAATTTTATTTTATTTTAAATTTAATTTCATTTTATTTTAAATTAAATTTAATTTTATTTTAAATTTAATTTTATTTTAAATTTAATTTTATTTTAAATTTAATTTAATTTAATTTAATTTTATTTTAAATGTAATTTAATTTTATTTTAAATTTAATTTTATTTTATTTTAAATTTAATTTTATTTTATTTTAAATTTAATTTAATTTTATTTTAAATTTAATTTTATTTTATTTTATTTTAAATTTAATTTTTATTTTATTTTAAATTTAATTTTTATTTTAAATTTAATTTTATTTTATTTTATTTTATTTTAAATTTAATTTAATTTAATTTAATTTTATTTTAAATTTAATTTTATTTTAAATTTAATTTAATTTAATTTAATTTTATTTTAAATGTAATTTAATTTTATTTTAAATTTAATTTTATTTTATTTTAAATTTAATTTAATTTAATTTAATTTTATTTTAAATTTAATTTAATTTTATTTTATTTTAAATTTAATTTTTATTTTAAATTTAATTTAATTTTATTTTAAATTTAATTTTATTTTATTTTAAATTTAATTTAATTTAATTTTATTTTAAATTTAATTTAATTTAATTTAATTTTATTTTAAATTTAATTTAATTTAATTTAATTTTATTTTAAATGTAATTTAATTTTATTTTAAATTAAATTTAATTTTATTTTAAATTTAATTTAATTTTATTTTAAATTTAATTTTATTTTATTTTAATTTTATTTTAAATTTAATTTTATTTTAAATTTAATTTTATTTTATTTTATTTAAAATTTAATTTTATTTTAAATTTAATTTTATTTTATTTCAAAAAAAAATTAAATTAAATTAAATTTAAAATAAAATAAAATTAAATTAAATTTTAAATAAAATTAAATTTTAAATAAAATTAAATTAAATTAAATTTTAAATAAAATAAAATAAAATTAAATTTAAAATAAAAATTAAATTTAAAATAAAATAAAATTAAATTTAAAATAAAATTAAATTTAATTTAAAATAAAATAAAATTAAATTTAAAATAAAATAAAATTATATTTAAAATAAAATAAAATAAAATTAAATTAAATTAAATTTAAAATAAAATTAAATTAAATTAAATTTAAAATAAAATAAAATAAAATAAAATTTAAAATAAAATAAAATTATATTTAAAATAAAATAAAATTACATTTAAAATAAAATTAAATTAAATTAAATTAAATTTAAAATAAAATTAAATTTAAAATAAAATTAAAATAAAATTAAATTAAATTTAAAATAAAATAAAATTAAATTTAAAATAAAATTAAATTACATTTAAAATAAAATTAAATTAAATTAAATTAAATTTAAAATAAAATTAAATTAAATTAAATTTAAAATAAAATAAAATTAAATTTAAAATAAAATTAAATTACATTTAAAATAAAATTAAATTAAATTAAATTAAATTTAAAATAAAATTAAATTTAAAATAAAATTAAATTAAATTAAATTAAATTTAAAATAAAATAAAATTAAATTAAATTTTAAATAATAGTGAGCACCCACTTGTGGAGATGTTAGCCAACGCTAATCTGTGTATCAACCAAATCTCACTTTCGGATTTGATATTATAGTCTTAGTCTGTGTAGTCCAGTAGTTGCTTGAAATTGGCAAATTTTCACAAGTCATGTCTGGAGAAACTTGGTGTGAAGAATTTACATATAGGCCATAATACTGCTGGGTCAACAGAGAGTCCGGCTTTTATTACCATGACGACCAGGGAACTAGAGAGAGTTGTTAAAAAAAAAAAAAAAAAAATGCTCATAGAGAAAATATGTTTAACTTGTGAAACTTATGAACCAAACCAGGTTTACACTTTTGGAATTGTACATTGCAAGTGTGTAAATGCCAAGAGTCTCACAACCTTGGCATGTGCAAGCAGGCATCCCAACATCAACAAAAACAAACTCAAGGTCTCCTCCTACATACAAGCATTGCCTCTGTGCTGACTGGGAGAATGTGACGTACCCATGCCAGTCAAGGTCCACCACGAACACGAGGAGTCCTTTTTTTAAACTGCACTGGCAGTACAGAATGTACAAAATACAAAAAAAAATATAAAAAAATGGGTTGCTGTAACTAGAGTTGTAGAGGCAGTGATTAGTGGTAACAAGTGTGTAGCGCTGTACTGCACCCTGCTGGTCAAAAGATGTTAGTACAGATATACGCATGCCAAAAATACATACATTATTCATCATTAATATAGTAATGTTCTTTTGTGCCACCATAAAAGGTAATAGGTGATATAGCAAAGAACAAGTCGAGTCCTGCAAGAAGCCAAACGTCACCATGAGGAAGGACAACAAACGCCAACAACATTTACAGATTTACTCGTGCGCGCGCTCACCAACCTAACAGAAGGCCACGAGTGCGGCCGCCATCTTGCCGTAAATGGCGAACAATCCAATCAACGCGCACCTCTGGCTTTATAAACTGCAGACCTGCGGTCATCGGCCATCTTCCACTTTTGCACACGAGCGCCGCCTACTGGCCTGTCATCCGGACTGCAAAAGGGTTGCTTTTCTCTTTTCCTGCCACAAAAATAAAAGTCAATCACAACCAAAGTTATTTTCTATTAAATTTTTTTATTAATTAAATTGTTAGGATCGTTACCAACAGTGTTCGGGTTCGGGTTAGGGTTCGGGGTTAGGGGTTTAGCATGTACATTTGTCACCTCTGCTGGTCGCAGCCAAAAAAGTGCACGTTATTTTGCATGTCTGTCATTCATCATCCATGAACACGACTGCATTTGAATGTTGCTCGAATTTCTTTGGATGCGACTTGGTGTCAAAAGTTTGACAACCACCGTTCGGGAGGATCAGGAAGCAAAACCAGCTTTCAGTACATGTGACAGAAATCCATTGCTGCGATTGGACGGCTTGAGACCAAGAAAGAAGAAATCCTTCTCACCGTGTCACTGATTCTTTCATACAAGTCAAACGGACAAAAAGTTCCAGAATGCAAACAAATCTCCTCTCATGCACCAAAGCATGTAAAACCCGTTGCGTGTCTTCACATAAACGTCACATTTGAAATATTCTCTGATCAAGTAAATATTGCTCAGGAATGTGGTGTACAGCAGTCGTTCAGGGATTTTTGTGACAAAAAAAAAAAGTTGTAACAGTCTTGAGCAGACAAGCAGTTTTTTTTGTTATTTATTTTTTTTTTTAAGTACTTCTCGTGGTGTGGGGGGGGGGGGGGAACATTTAGCTGCCACGAATATGGTGAAACTCGTGTCATGTGAAAGGAAATAAACAAGTGGACTACAACTAACATGGCCGTCCCTCCCTGCGCAGAAGCCCTGAGGACAAATCATAAAAATAAAAATTCTTGATTCTCAAGGGAACACTTCCTGGTTCCTTGTGGTCTCCATAGCAACAAGGATGACCAAACAAACAAAACAAACTATCACAGTTCTTGAAATCGTCCAGTTTTAAAGGAAGGAGAAAAAAGAAGCAGGGAAAAAAAAAAAAAGGTCCAGTGAGTACAGCAGGGCTAAACTAAGCTAAGCTAGTTACAATCGTAAACAAAGTCATAGTTGCTAGGCTCTTTGGGAATGGGGGGCGGCGCTTCGGGGATCTGGATGTTCTCCAGGTCCAGTAGGCGGAGCTTCATCTCCATGGAGAGCAGCGTGTCCATGTCGGATTTGGTGTAGTCGCTGGTCATCTCCTTGCCGAGGAGCGCGTTCAGACCGTCCGTCCACACACTGGTGACGGGTTCAAGGACAAAGAGTCAACAACTGACGACCAACATGATGTCAACTGAGAAACAAAAGAGGACAATATTGCAAAATACATGCCAATACAACGAGCAGCTCAATTGAAATGACTTTGCAGCCCACTAGATGGCGCCGTGGCACAATGGTTAAGAATCACTGCAGTTGAGGATGACAGCTGCCATTAGCCATTGTACACAATTAGCATCCTCTATTTTCCATTCTCCGTAAGCTGCTGCCAGGAGCTGCTATTGAGCTTTTTCTGCTTCTTTTTTAGCTTCCAACTGCTCCCAATTGCAGATAACGGGTGGCTAACGCTCGCTTTCAGCAGCTACGACCAGCTGCACTTTTAACTTCCTGTCACGTAGCCACTGTTAGCTTCTTATTAAAATTGTTATTATTCGTTTAACTTCAAATGTACAGAACATATTGTTGAACATTATATAGAAAAGGTAACAGACAAGCTTAGAAATCTCCTAAAACAACGCAATTTTATTTTATTTTTATTTTATTTTTAATTTATTTTTATTTTATTTTAATTTTATTTTAATTTTATTTTTATTTTTATTTTTATTTTTATTTTTATTTTTATTTTTATTTTTATTTTTATTTTATTTTTATTTTTATTTTTATTTTATTTTTATTTTATTTTTATTTTATTTTTATTTTATTTTTATTTTATTTTATTTTATTTTATTTTATTTTTATTTTATTTTATTTTTATTTTTATTTTTATTTTTATTTTAAATTTAATTTAATTTTATTTTATTTTTAATTTAATTTTATTTAATTTTATTTTAAATTTAATTTTATTTTAAATTTAATTTTAATTTAATTTTATTTTATTTTAAATTTAATTTAATTTAATTTTATTTTATTTTATTTTAAATATAATTTTATTTTATTTTAAATTTAATTTCATTTTATTTTAAATTAAATTTAATTTTATTTTAAATTTAATTTTATTTTAAATTTAATTTTATTTTAAATTTAATTTAATTTAATTTAATTTTATTTTAAATGTAATTTAATTTTATTTTAAATTTAATTTTATTTTATTTTAAATTTAATTTAATTTTATTTTAAATTTAATTTTATTTTATTTTAAATTTAATTTTATTTTATTTTATTTTAAATTTAATTTTTATTTTATTTTAAATTTAATTTTTATTTTAAATTTAATTTTATTTTATTTTATTTTATTTTAAATTTAATTTAATTTAATTTAATTTTATTTTAAATTTAATTTTATTTTAAATTTAATTTAATTTAATTTAATTTTATTTTAAATGTAATTTAATTTTATTTTAAATTTAATTTTATTTTATTTTAAATTTAATTTAATTTAATTTAATTTTATTTTAAATTTAATTTAATTTTATTTTATTTTAAATTTAATTTTTATTTTAAATTTAATTTAATTTTATTTTAAATTTAATTTTATTTTATTTTAAATTTAATTTAATTTAATTTTATTTTAAATTTAATTTAATTTAATTTAATTTTATTTTAAATTTAATTTAATTTAATTTAATTTTATTTTAAATGTAATTTAATTTTATTTTAAATTAAATTTAATTTTATTTTAAATTTAATTTAATTTTATTTTAAATTTAATTTTATTTTATTTTAATTTTATTTTAAATTTAATTTTATTTTAAATTTAATTTTATTTTATTTTATTTAAAATTTAATTTTATTTTAAATTTAATTTTATTTTATTTCAAAAAAAAATTAAATTAAATTAAATTTAAAATAAAATAAAATTAAATTAAATTTTAAATAAAATTAAATTTTAAATAAAATTAAATTAAATTAAATTTTAAATAAAATTAAATTAAATTAAATTTAAAATAAAAATTAAATTTAAAATAAAATAAAATTAAATTTAAAATAAAATTAAATTTAATTTAAAATAAAATAAAATTAAATTTAAAATAAAATAAAATTATATTTAAAATAAAATAAAATAAAATTAAATTAAATTAAATTTAAAATAAAATAAAATTAAATTAAATTTAAAATAAAATAAAATAAAATTTAAAATAAAATAAAATTATATTTAAAATAAAATAAAATTACATTTAAAATAAAATTAAATTAAATTAAATTAAATTTAAAATAAAATTAAATTTAAAATAAAATTAAAATAAAATTAAATTAAATTTAAAATAAAATAAAATTAAATTTAAAATAAAATTAAATTACATTTAAAATAAAATTAAATTAAATTAAATTAAATTTAAAATAAAATTAAATTAAATTAAATTTAAAATAAAATTAAATTAAATTAAATTAAATTAAATTTAAAATAAAATAAAATTAAATTTAAAATAAAATTAAATTACATTTAAAATAAAATTAAATTAAATTAAATTAAATTTAAAATAAAATTAAATTTAAAATAAAATTAAATTAAATTAAATTAAATTTAAAATAAAATAAAATTAAATTAAATTTTAAATAATAGTGAGCACCCACTTGTGGAGATGTTAGCCAACGCTAATCTGTGTATCAACCAAATCTCACTTTCGGATTTGATATTATAGTCTTAGTCTGTGTAGTCCAGTAGTTGCTTGAAATTGGCAAATTTTCACAAGTCATGTCTGGAGAAACTTGGTGTGAAGAATTTACATATAGGCCATAATACTGCTGGGTCAACAGAGAGTCCGGCTTTTATTACCATGACGACCAGGGAACTAGAGAGAGTTGTTAAAAAAAAAAAAAAAAAATGCTCATAGAGAAAATATGTTTAACTTGTGAAACTTATGAACCAAACCAGGTTTACACTTTTGGAATTGTACATTGCAAGTGTGTAAATGCCAAGAGTCTCACAACCTTGGCATGTGCAAGCAGGCATCCCAACATCAACAAAAACAAACTCAAGGTCTCCTCCTACATACAAGCATTGCCTCTGTGCTGACTGGGAGAATGTGACGTACCCATGCCAGTCAAGGTCCACCACGAACACGAGGAGTCCTTTTTTTAAACTGCACTGGCAGTACAGAATGTACAAAATACAAAAAAAAATATAAAAAAATGGGTTGCTGTAACTAGAGTTGTAGAGGCAGTGATTAGTGGTAACAAGTGTGTAGCGCTGTACTGCACCCTGCTGGTCAAAAGATGTTAGTACAGATATACGCATGCCAAAAATACATACATTATTCATCATTAATATAGTAATGTTCTTTTGTGCCACCATAAAAGGTAATAGGTGATATAGCAAAGAACAACAAAGATGTTTTAAAATTAAACAATAAATGTTAAGTTATTTTCATGTGCACTCTTTTTCACGCGCCTCGACAGTCAAAAAGTTTGTTCATTGGTGTGTCTCGTGTCTACTTTGGGACTTACTTTTGTCCCGTCTTTACTCCCGTGCGGCCGCCATCTTGCCGCACGTGCTGATGAATCCATTCGTGACCCGCGCACACCTGTCTCCTAATGAGCTGCGGGCTACCAATCAAAACAAATGTACCCGCATCCAATCCATCTTCACTTCTGTCAGTGGAGCTGAATTCAAGACAGCCATCTTTATTACACAAACAACAAAAACCCGCACAGTTCAATTCCCAAGTAGAAAACCATCAGGTGTGTCATTTACGACAGCAAAAATAAAACAACCAAAAACAAGTCACTAAATGCTGGCCAGCATTAAAAACGAACCAAAACAAAGAGCAAGGATGGCGCCGCAACCGCTGTGGAGTCCCTCGAGTCCTGCAAGAAGCCAAACGTCACCATGAGGAAGGACAACAAACGCCAACAACATTTACAGATTTACTCGTGCGCGCGCTCACCAACCTAACAGAAGGCCACGAGTGCGGCCGCCATCTTGCCGTAAATGGCGAACAATCCAATCAACGCGCACCTCTGGCTTTATAAACTGCAGACCTGCGGTCATCGGCCATCTTCCACTTTTGCACACGAGCGCCGCCTACTGGCCTGTCATCCGGACTGCAAAAGGGTTGCTTTTCTCTTTTCCTGCCACAAAAATAAAAGTCAATCACAACCAAAGTTATTTTCTATTAAATTTTTTTATTAATTAAATTGTTAGGATCGTTACCAACAGTGTTCGGGTTCGGGTTAGGGTTCGGGGTTAGGGGTTTAGCATGTACATTTGTCACCTCTGCTGGTCGCAGCCAAAAAAGTGCACGTTATTTTGCATGTCTGTCATTCATCATCCATGAACACGACTGCATTTGAATGTTGCTCGAATTTCTTTGGATGCGACTTGGTGTCAAAAGTTTGACAACCACCGTTCGGGAGGATCAGGAAGCAAAACCAGCTTTCAGTACATGTGACAGAAATCCATTGCTGCGATTGGACGGCTTGAGACCAAGAAAGAAGAAATCCTTCTCACCGTGTCACTGATTCTTTCATACAAGTCAAACGGACAAAAAGTTCCAGAATGCAAACAAATCTCCTCTCATGCACCAAAGCATGTAAAACCCGTTGCGTGTCTTCACATAAACGTCACATTTGAAATATTCTCTGATCAAGTAAATATTGCTCAGGAATGTGGTGTACAGCAGTCGTTCAGGGATTTTTGTGACAAAAAAAAAAAGTTGTAACAGTCTTGAGCAGACAAGCAGTTTTTTTTGTTATTTTTTTTTTTTTTTAAGTACTTCTCGTGGTGTGGGGGGGGGGGGGGGAACATTTAGCTGCCACGAATATGGTGAAACTCGTGTCATGTGAAAGGAAATAAACAAGTGGACTACAACTAACATGGCCGTCCCTCCCTGCGCAGAAGCCCTGAGGACAAATCATAAAAATAAAAATTCTTGATTCTCAAGGGAACACTTCCTGGTTCCTTGTGGTCTCCATAGCAACAAGGATGACCAAACAAACAAAACAAACTATCACAGTTCTTGAAATCGTCCAGTTTTAAAGGAAGGAGAAAAAAGAAGCAGGGAAAAAAAAAAAAAGGTCCAGTGAGTACAGCAGGGCTAAACTAAGCTAAGCTAGTTACAATCGTAAACAAAGTCATAGTTGCTAGGCTCTTTGGGAATGGGGGGCGGCGCTTCGGGGATCTGGATGTTCTCCAGGTCCAGTAGGCGGAGCTTCATCTCCATGGAGAGCAGCGTGTCCATGTCGGATTTGGTGTAGTCGCTGGTCATCTCCTTGCCGAGGAGCGCGTTCAGACCGTCCGTCCACACACTGGTGACGGGTTCAAGGACAAAGAGTCAACAACTGACGACCAACATGATGTCAACTGAGAAACAAAAGAGGACAATATTGCAAAATACATGCCAATACAACGAGCAGCTCAATTGAAATGACTTTGCAGCCCACTAGATGGCGCCGTGGCACAATGGTTAAGAATCACTGCAGTTGAGGATGACAGCTGCCATTAGCCATTGTACACAATTAGCATCCTCTATTTTCCATTCTCCGTAAGCTGCTGCCAGGAGCTGCTATTGAGCTTTTTCTGCTTCTTTTTTAGCTTCCAACTGCTCCCAATTGCAGATAACGGGTGGCTAACGCTCGCTTTCAGCAGCTACGACCAGCTGCACTTTTAACTTCCTGTCACGTAGCCACTGTTAGCTTCTTATTAAAATTGTTATTATTCGTTTAACTTCAAATGTACAGAACATATTGTTGAACATTATATAGAAAAGGTAACAGACAAGCTTAGAAATCTCCTAAAACAACGCAATTTTATTTTATTTTTATTTTATTTTTAATTTATTTTTATTTTATTTTAATTTTATTTTTATTTTTATTTTTATTTTTATTTTATTTTTATTTTTATTTTATTTTTATTTTATTTTTATTTTTATTTTATTTTTATTTTATTTTATTTTATTTTATTTTTATTTTATTTTATTTTTATTTTTATTTTTATTTTTATTTTTATTTTAAATTTAATTTAATTTTATTTTATTTTTAATTTAATTTTATTTAATTTTATTTTAAATTTAATTTTATTTTAAATTTAATTTTAATTTAATTTTATTTTATTTTAAATTTAATTTAATTTTATTTTATTTTATTTTATTTTAAATATAATTTTATTTTATTTTAAATTTAATTTCATTTTATTTTAAATTAAATTTAATTTTATTTTAAATTTAATTTTATTTTAAATTTAATTTAATTTAATTTAATTTTATTTTAAATGTAATTTAATTTTATTTTAAATTTAATTTTATTTTATTTTAAATTTAATTTAATTTTATTTTAAATTTAATTTTATTTTATTTTATTTTAAATTTAATTTTTATTTTATTTTAAATTTAATTTTTATTTTAAATTTAATTTTATTTTATTTTATTTTATTTTAAATTTAATTTAATTTAATTTAATTTTATTTTAAATTTAATTTTATTTTAAATTTAATTTAATTTAATTTAATTTTATTTTAAATGTAATTTAATTTTATTTTAAATTTAATTTTATTTTATTTTAAATTTAATTTAATTTAATTTAATTTTATTTTAAATTTAATTTAATTTTATTTTATTTTAAATTTAATTTTTATTTTAAATTTAATTTAATTTTATTTTAAATTTAATTTTATTTTATTTTAAATTTAATTTAATTTAATTTTATTTTAAATTTAATTTAATTTAATTTAATTTTATTTTAAATTTAATTTAATTTAATTTAATTTTATTTTAAATGTAATTTAATTTTATTTTAAATTAAATTTAATTTTATTTTAAATTTAATTTAATTTTATTTTAAATTTAATTTTATTTTATTTTAATTTTATTTTAAATTTAATTTTATTTTAAATTTAATTTTATTTTATTTTATTTAAAATTTAATTTTATTTTAAATTTAATTTTATTTTATTTCAAAAAAAAATTAAATTAAATTAAATTTAAAATAAAATAAAATTAAATTAAATTTTAAATAAAATTAAATTTTAAATAAAATTAAATTAAATTAAATTTTAAATAAAATAAAATAAAATTAAATTTAAAATAAAAATTAAATTTAAAATAAAATAAAATTAAATTTAAAATAAAATTAAATTTAATTTAAAATAAAATAAAATTAAATTTAAAATAAAATAAAATTATATTTAAAATAAAATAAAATAAAATTAAATTAAATTAAATTTAAAATAAAATAAAATTAAATTAAATTTAAAATAAAATAAAATAAAATTTAAAATAAAATAAAATTATATTTAAAATAAAATAAAATTACATTTAAAATAAAATTAAATTAAATTAAATTAAATTTAAAATAAAATTAAATTTAAAATAAAATTAAAATAAAATTAAATTAAATTTAAAATAAAATAAAATTAAATTTAAAATAAAATTAAATTACATTTAAAATAAAATTAAATTAAATTAAATTAAATTTAAAATAAAATTAAATTAAATTAAATTTAAAATAAAATTAAATTAAATTAAATTAAATTAAATTTAAAATAAAATAAAATTAAATTTAAAATAAAATTAAATTACATTTAAAATAAAATAAAATTAAATTAAATTAAATTTAAAATAAAATTAAATTTAAAATAAAATTAAATTAAATTAAATTAAATTTAAAATAAAATAAAATTAAATTAAATTTTAAATAATAGTGAGCACCCACTTGTGGAGATGTTAGCCAACGCTAATCTGTGTATCAACCAAATCTCACTTTCGGATTTGATATTATAGTCTTAGTCTGTGTAGTCCAGTAGTTGCTTGAAATTGGCAAATTTTCACAAGTCATGTCTGGAGAAACTTGGTGTGAAGAATTTACATATAGGCCATAATACTGCTGGGTCAACAGAGAGTCCGGCTTTTATTACCATGACGACCAGGGAACTAGAGAGAGTTGTTAAAAAAAAAAAAAAAAAATGCTCATAGAGAAAATATGTTTAACTTGTGAAACTTATGAACCAAACCAGGTTTACACTTTTGGAATTGTACATTGCAAGTGTGTAAATGCCAAGAGTCTCACAACCTTGGCATGTGCAAGCAGGCATCCCAACATCAACAAAAACAAACTCAAGGTCTCCTCCTACATACAAGCATTGCCTCTGTGCTGACTGGGAGAATGTGACGTACCCATGCCAGTCAAGGTCCACCACGAACACGAGGAGTCCTTTTTTTAAACTGCACTGGCAGTACAGAATGTACAAAATACAAAAAAAAATATAAAAAAATGGGTTGCTGTAACTAGAGTTGTAGAGGCAGTGATTAGTGGTAACAAGTGTGTAGCGCTGTACTGCACCCTGCTGGTCAAAAGATGTTAGTACAGATATACGCATGCCAAAAATACATACATTATTCATCATTAATATAGTAATGTTCTTTTGTGCCACCATAAAAGGTAATAGGTGATATAGCAAAGAACAACAAAGATGTTTTAAAATTAAACAATAAATGTTAAGTTATTTTCATGTGCACTCTTTTTCACGCGCCTCGACAGTCAAAAAGTTTGTTCATTGGTGTGTCTCGTGTCTACTTTGGGACTTACTTTTGTCCCGTCTTTACTCCCGTGCGGCCGCCATCTTGCCGCACGTGCTGATGAATCCATTCGTGACCCGCGCACACCTGTCTCCTAATGAGCTGCGGGCTACCAATCAAAACAAATGTACCCGCATCCAATCCATCTTCACTTCTGTCAGTGGAGCTGAATTCAAGACAGCCATCTTTATTACACAAACAACAAAAACCCGCACAGTTCAATTCCCAAGTAGAAAACCATCAGGTGTGTCATTTACGACAGCAAAAATAAAACAACCAAAAACAAGTCACTAAAAGCTGGCCAGCATTAAAAACGAACCAAAACAAAGAGCAAGGACGGCGCCGCAACCGCTGTGGAGTCCCTCGAGTCCTGCAAGAAGCCAAACGTCACCATGAGGAAGGACAACAAACGCCAACAACATTTACAGATTTACTCGTGCGCGCGCTCACCAACCTAACAGAAGGCCACGAGTGCGGCCGCCATCTTGCCGTAAATGGCGAACAATCCAATCAACGCGCACCTCTGGCTTTATAAACTGCAGACCTGCGGTCATCGGCCATCTTCCACTTTTGCACACGAGCGCCGCCTACTGGCCTGTCATCCGGACTGCAAAAGGGTTGCTTTTCTCTTTTCCTGCCACAAAAATAAAAGTCAATCACAACCAAAGTTATTTTCTATTAAATTTTTTTATTAATTAAATTGTTAGGATCGTTACCAACAGTGTTCGGGTTCGGGTTAGGGTTCGGGGTTAGGGGTTTAGCATGTACATTTGTCACCTCTGCTGGTCGCAGCCAAAAAAGTGCACGTTATTTTGCATGTCTGTCATTCATCATCCATGAACACGACTGCATTTGAATGTTGCTCGAATTTCTTTGGATGCGACTTGGTGTCAAAAGTTTGACAACCACCGTTCGGGAGGATCAGGAAGCAAAACCAGCTTTCAGTACATGTGACAGAAATCCATTGCTGCGATTGGACGGCTTGAGACCAAGAAAGAAGAAATCCTTCTCACCGTGTCACTGATTCTTTCATACAAGTCAAACGGACAAAAAGTTCCAGAATGCAAACAAATCTCCTCTCATGCACCAAAGCATGTAAAACCCGTTGCGTGTCTTCACATAAACGTCACATTTGAAATATTCTCTGATCAAGTAAATATTGCTCAGGAATGTGGTGTACAGCAGTCGTTCAGGGATTTTTGTGACAAAAAAAAAAAGTTGTAACAGTCTTGAGCAGACAAGCAGTTTTTTTTGTTATTTTTTTTTTTTTTTAAGTACTTCTCGTGGTGTGGGGGGGGGGGGGGGGAACATTTAGCTGCCACGAATATGGTGAAACTCGTGTCATGTGAAAGGAAATAAACAAGTGGACTACAACTAACATGGCCGTCCCTCCCTGCGCAGAAGCCCTGAGGACAAATCATAAAAATAAAAATTCTTGATTCTCAAGGGAACACTTCCTGGTTCCTTGTGGTCTCCATAGCAACAAGGATGACCAAACAAACAAAACAAACTATCACAGTTCTTGAAATCGTCCAGTTTTAAAGGAAGGAGAAAAAAGAAGCAGGGAAAAAAAAAAAAAGGTCCAGTGAGTACAGCAGGGCTAAACTAAGCTAAGCTAGTTACAATCGTAAACAAAGTCATAGTTGCTAGGCTCTTTGGGAATGGGGGGCGGCGCTTCGGGGATCTGGATGTTCTCCAGGTCCAGTAGGCGGAGCTTCATCTCCATGGAGAGCAGCGTGTCCATGTCGGATTTGGTGTAGTCGCTGGTCATCTCCTTGCCGAGGAGCGCGTTCAGACCGTCCGTCCACACACTGGTGACGGGTTCAAGGACAAAGAGTCAACAACTGACGACCAACATGATGTCAACTGAGAAACAAAAGAGGACAATATTGCAAAATACATGCCAATACAACGAGCAGCTCAATTGAAATGACTTTGCAGCCCACTAGATGGCGCCGTGGCACAATGGTTAAGAATCACTGCAGTTGAGGATGACAGCTGCCATTAGCCATTGTACACAATTAGCATCCTCTATTTTCCATTCTCCGTAAGCTGCTGCCAGGAGCTGCTATTGAGCTTTTTCTGCTTCTTTTTTAGCTTCCAACTGCTCCCAATTGCAGATAACGGGTGGCTAACGCTCGCTTTCAGCAGCTACGACCAGCTGCACTTTTAACTTCCTGTCACGTAGCCACTGTTAGCTTCTTATTAAAATTGTTATTATTCGTTTAACTTCAAATGTACAGAACATATTGTTGAACATTATATAGAAAAGGTAACAGACAAGCTTAGAAATCTCCTAAAACAACGCAATTTTATTTTATTTTTATTTTATTTTTAATTTATTTTTATTTTATTTTAATTTTATTTTTATTTTTATTTTTATTTTTATTTTTATTTTTATTTTTATTTTTATTTTTATTTTTATTTTATTTTTATTTTTATTTTATTTTTATTTTATTTTTATTTTATTTTTATTTTATTTTTATTTTATTTTATTTTATTTTATTTTATTTTTATTTTATTTTATTTTTATTTTTATTTTTATTTTAAATTTAATTTAATTTAATTTTATTTTATTTTTAATTTAATTTTATTTAATTTTATTTTAAATTTAATTTTATTTTAAATTTAATTTTAATTTAATTTTATTTTATTTTAAATTTAATTTAATTTAATTTTATTTTATTTTATTTTAAATATAATTTTATTTTATTTTAAATTTAATTTCATTTTATTTTAAATTAAATTTAATTTTATTTTAAATTTAATTTTATTTTAAATTTAATTTTATTTTAAATTTAATTTAATTTAATTTAATTTTATTTTAAATGTAATTTAATTTTATTTTAAATTTAATTTTATTTTATTTTAAATTTAATTTAATTTTATTTTAAATTTAATTTTATTTTATTTTAAATTTAATTTTATTTTATTTTATTTTAAATTTAATTTTTATTTTATTTTAAATTTAATTTTTATTTTAAATTTAATTTTATTTTATTTTATTTTATTTTAAATTTAATTTAATTTAATTTAATTTTATTTTAAATTTAATTTTATTTTAAATTTAATTTAATTTAATTTAATTTTATTTTAAATGTAATTTAATTTTATTTTAAATTTAATTTTATTTTATTTTAAATTTAATTTAATTTAATTTAATTTTATTTTAAATTTAATTTAATTTTATTTTATTTTAAATTTAATTTTTATTTTAAATTTAATTTAATTTTATTTTAAATTTAATTTTATTTTATTTTAAATTTAATTTAATTTAATTTTATTTTAAATTTAATTTAATTTAATTTAATTTTATTTTAAATTTAATTTAATTTAATTTAATTTTATTTTAAATGTAATTTAATTTTATTTTAAATTAAATTTAATTTTATTTTAAATTTAATTTAATTTTATTTTAAATTTAATTTTATTTTATTTTAATTTTATTTTAAATTTAATTTTATTTTAAATTTAATTTTATTTTATTTTATTTAAAATTTAATTTTATTTTAAATTTAATTTTATTTTATTTCAAAAAAAAATTAAATTAAATTAAATTTAAAATAAAATAAAATTAAATTAAATTTTAAATAAAATTAAATTTTAAATAAAATTAAATTAAATTAAATTTTAAATAAAATTAAATTAAATTAAATTTAAAATAAAAATTAAATTTAAAATAAAATAAAATTAAATTTAAAATAAAATTAAATTTAATTTAAAATAAAATAAAATTAAATTTAAAATAAAATAAAATTATATTTAAAATAAAATAAAATAAAATTAAATTAAATTAAATTTAAAATAAAATAAAATTAAATTAAATTTAAAATAAAATAAAATAAAATTTAAAATAAAATAAAATTATATTTAAAATAAAATAAAATTACATTTAAAATAAAATTAAATTAAATTAAATTAAATTTAAAATAAAATTAAATTTAAAATAAAATTAAAATAAAATTAAATTAAATTTAAAATAAAATAAAATTAAATTTAAAATAAAATTAAATTACATTTAAAATAAAATTAAATTAAATTAAATTAAATTTAAAATAAAATTAAATTAAATTAAATTTAAAATAAAATTAAATTAAATTAAATTAAATTAAATTTAAAATAAAATAAAATTAAATTTAAAATAAAATTAAATTACATTTAAAATAAAATTAAATTAAATTAAATTAAATTTAAAATAAAATTAAATTTAAAATAAAATTAAATTAAATTAAATTAAATTTAAAATAAAATAAAATTAAATTAAATTTTAAATAATAGTGAGCACCCACTTGTGGAGATGTTAGCCAACGCTAATCTGTGTATCAACCAAATCTCACTTTCGGATTTGATATTATAGTCTTAGTCTGTGTAGTCCAGTAGTTGCTTGAAATTGGCAAATTTTCACAAGTCATGTCTGGAGAAACTTGGTGTGAAGAATTTACATATAGGCCATAATACTGCTGGGTCAACAGAGAGTCCGGCTTTTATTACCATGACGACCAGGGAACTAGAGAGAGTTGTTAAAAAAAAAAAAAAAAAAATGCTCATAGAGAAAATATGTTTAACTTGTGAAACTTATGAACCAAACCAGGTTTACACTTTTGGAATTGTACATTGCAAGTGTGTAAATGCCAAGAGTCTCACAACCTTGGCATGTGCAAGCAGGCATCCCAACATCAACAAAAACAAACTCAAGGTCTCCTCCTACATACAAGCATTGCCTCTGTGCTGACTGGGAGAATGTGACGTACCCATGCCAGTCAAGGTCCACCACGAACACGAGGAGTCCTTTTTTTAAACTGCACTGGCAGTACAGAATGTACAAAATACAAAAAAAAATATAAAAAAATGGGTTGCTGTAACTAGAGTTGTAGAGGCAGTGATTAGTGGTAACAAGTGTGTAGCGCTGTACTGCACCCTGCTGGTCAAAAGATGTTAGTACAGATATACGCATGCCAAAAATACATACATTATTCATCATTAATATAGTAATGTTCTTTTGTGCCACCATAAAAGGTAATAGGTGATATAGCAAAGAACAACAAAGATGTTTTAAAATTAAACAATAAATGTTAAGTTATTTTCATGTGCACTCTTTTTCACGCGCCTCGACAGTCAAAAAGTTTGTTCATTGGTGTGTCTCGTGTCTACTTTGGGACTTACTTTTGTCCCGTCTTTACTCCCGTGCGGCCGCCATCTTGCCGCACGTGCTGATGAATCCATTCGTGACCCGCGCACACCTGTCTCCTAATGAGCTGCGGGCTACCAATCAAAACAAATGTACCCGCATCCAATCCATCTTCACTTCTGTCAGTGGAGCTGAATTCAAGACAGCCATCTTTATTACACAAACAACAAAAACCCGCACAGTTCAATTCCCAAGTAGAAAACCATCAGGTGTGTCATTTACGACAGCAAAAATAAAACAACCAAAAACAAGTCACTAAAAGCTGGCCAGCATTAAAAACGAACCAAAACAAAGAGCAAGGACGGCGCCGCAACCGCTGTGGAGTCCCTCGAGTCCTGCAAGAAGCCAAACGTCACCATGAGGAAGGACAACAAACGCCAACAACATTTACAGATTTACTCGTGCGCGCGCTCACCAACCTAACAGAAGGCCACGAGTGCGGCCGCCATCTTGCCGTAAATGGCGAACAATCCAATCAACGCGCACCTCTGGCTTTATAAACTGCAGACCTGCGGTCATCGGCCATCTTCCACTTTTGCACACGAGCGCCGCCTACTGGCCTGTCATCCGGACTGCAAAAGGGTTGCTTTTCTCTTTTCCTGCCACAAAAATAAAAGTCAATCACAACCAAAGTTATTTTCTATTAAATTTTTTTATTAATTAAATTGTTAGGATCGTTACCAACAGTGTTCGGGTTCGGGTTAGGGTTCGGGGTTAGGGGTTTAGCATGTACATTTGTCACCTCTGCTGGTCGCAGCCAAAAAAGTGCACGTTATTTTGCATGTCTGTCATTCATCATCCATGAACACGACTGCATTTGAATGTTGCTCGAATTTCTTTGGATGCGACTTGGTGTCAAAAGTTTGACAACCACCGTTCGGGAGGATCAGGAAGCAAAACCAGCTTTCAGTACATGTGACAGAAATCCATTGCTGCGATTGGACGGCTTGAGACCAAGAAAGAAGAAATCCTTCTCACCGTGTCACTGATTCTTTCATACAAGTCAAACGGACAAAAAGTTCCAGAATGCAAACAAATCTCCTCTCATGCACCAAAGCATGTAAAACCCGTTGCGTGTCTTCACATAAACGTCACATTTGAAATATTCTCTGATCAAGTAAATATTGCTCAGGAATGTGGTGTACAGCAGTCGTTCAGGGATTTTTGTGACAAAAAAAAAAAGTTGTAACAGTCTTGAGCAGACAAGCAGTTTTTTTTGTTATTTTTTTTTTTTTTTAAGTACTTCTCGTGGTGTGGGGGGGGGGGGGGAACATTTAGCTGCCACGAATATGGTGAAACTCGTGTCATGTGAAAGGAAATAAACAAGTGGACTACAACTAACATGGCCGTCCCTCCCTGCGCAGAAGCCCTGAGGACAAATCATAAAAATAAAAATTCTTGATTCTCAAGGGAACACTTCCTGGTTCCTTGTGGTCTCCATAGCAACAAGGATGACCAAACAAACAAAACAAACTATCACAGTTCTTGAAATCGTCCAGTTTTAAAGGAAGGAGAAAAAAGAAGCAGGGAAAAAAAAAAAAAGGTCCAGTGAGTACAGCAGGGCTAAACTAAGCTAAGCTAGTTACAATCGTAAACAAAGTCATAGTTGCTAGGCTCTTTGGGAATGGGGGGCGGCGCTTCGGGGATCTGGATGTTCTCCAGGTCCAGTAGGCGGAGCTTCATCTCCATGGAGAGCAGCGTGTCCATGTCGGATTTGGTGTAGTCGCTGGTCATCTCCTTGCCGAGGAGCGCGTTCAGACCGTCCGTCCACACACTGGTGACGGGTTCAAGGACAAAGAGTCAACAACTGACGACCAACATGATGTCAACTGAGAAACAAAAGAGGACAATATTGCAAAATACATGCCAATACAACGAGCAGCTCAATTGAAATGACTTTGCAGCCCACTAGATGGCGCCGTGGCACAATGGTTAAGAATCACTGCAGTTGAGGATGACAGCTGCCATTAGCCATTGTACACAATTAGCATCCTCTATTTTCCATTCTCCGTAAGCTGCTGCCAGGAGCTGCTATTGAGCTTTTTCTGCTTCTTTTTTAGCTTCCAACTGCTCCCAATTGCAGATAACGGGTGGCTAACGCTCGCTTTCAGCAGCTACGACCAGCTGCACTTTTAACTTCCTGTCACGTAGCCACTGTTAGCTTCTTATTAAAATTGTTATTATTCGTTTAACTTCAAATGTACAGAACATATTGTTGAACATTATATAGAAAAGGTAACAGACAAGCTTAGAAATCTCCTAAAACAACGCAATTTTATTTTATTTTTATTTTATTTTTAATTTATTTTTATTTTATTTTAATTTTATTTTTATTTTTATTTTTATTTTTATTTTTATTTTTATTTTATTTTTATTTTATTTTTATTTTATTTTTATTTTATTTTTATTTTATTTTTATTTTATTTTTATTTTATTTTTATTTTATTTTATTTTATTTTATTTTATTTTATTTTTATTTTTATTTTTATTTTTATTTTTATTTTAAATTTAATTTAATTTTATTTTATTTTTAATTTAATTTTATTTAATTTTATTTTAAATTTAATTTTATTTTAAATTTAATTTTAATTTAATTTTATTTTATTTTAAATTTAATTTAATTTAATTTTATTTTATTTTATTTTAAATATAATTTTATTTTATTTTAAATTTAATTTCATTTTATTTTAAATTAAATTTAATTTTATTTTAAATTTAATTTTATTTTAAATTTAATTTAATTTAATTTAATTTTATTTTAAATGTAATTTAATTTTATTTTAAATTTAATTTTATTTTATTTTAAATTTAATTTAATTTTATTTTAAATTTAATTTTATTTTATTTTATTTTAAATTTAATTTTTATTTTATTTTAAATTTAATTTTTATTTTAAATTTAATTTTATTTTATTTTATTTTATTTTAAATTTAATTTAATTTAATTTAATTTAATTTTATTTTAAATTTAATTTTATTTTAAATTTAATTTAATTTAATTTAATTTTATTTTAAATGTAATTTAATTTTATTTTAAATTTAATTTTATTTTATTTTAAATTTAATTTAATTTAATTTAATTTTATTTTAAATTTAATTTTATTTTATTTTATTTTAAATTTAATTTTTATTTTAAATTTAATTTAATTTTATTTTAAATTTAATTTTATTTTATTTTAAATTTAATTTAATTTAATTTTATTTTAAATTTAATTTAATTTAATTTAATTTTATTTTAAATTTAATTTAATTTAATTTAATTTTATTTTAAATGTAATTTAATTTTATTTTAAATTAAATTTAATTTTATTTTAAATTTAATTTAATTTTATTTTAAATTTAATTTTATTTTATTTTAATTTTATTTTAAATTTAATTTTATTTTAAATTTAATTTTATTTTATTTTATTTAAAATTTAATTTTATTTTAAATTTAATTTTATTTTATTTCAAAAAAAAATTAAATTAAATTAAATTTAAAATAAAATAAAATTAAATTAAATTTTAAATAAAATTAAATTTTAAATAAAATTAAATTAAATTAAATTTTAAATAAAATAAAATAAAATTAAATTTAAAATAAAAATTAAATTTAAAATAAAATAAAATTAAATTTAAAATAAAATTAAATTTAATTTAAAATAAAATAAAATTAAATTTAAAATAAAATAAAATTATATTTAAAATAAAATAAAATAAAATTAAATTAAATTAAATTTAAAATTAAAATAAAATTAAATTAAATTTAAAATAAAATAAAATAAAATTTAAAATAAAATAAAATTATATTTAAAATAAAATAAAATTACATTTAAAATAAAATTAAATTAAATTAAATTAAATTTAAAATAAAATTAAATTTAAAATAAAATTAAAATAAAATTAAATTAAATTTAAAATAAAATAAAATTAAATTTAAAATAAAATTAAATTACATTTAAAATAAAATTAAATTAAATTAAATTAAATTTAAAATAAAATTAAATTAAATTAAATTTAAAATAAAATTAAATTAAATTAAATTAAATTAAATTTAAAATAAAATAAAATTAAATTTAAAATAAAATTAAATTACATTTAAAATAAAATTAAATTAAATTAAATTAAATTTAAAATTAAATTAAATTTAAAATAAAATTAAATTTAAAATAAAATTAAATTAAATTAAATTAAATTTAAAATAAAATAAAATTAAATTAAATTTTAAATAATAGTGAGCACCCACTTGTGGAGATGTTAGCCAACGCTAATCTGTGTATCAACCAAATCTCACTTTCGGATTTGATATTATAGTCTTAGTCTGTGTAGTCCAGTAGTTGCTTGAAATTGGCAAATTTTCACAAGTCATGTCTGGAGAAACTTGGTGTGAAGAATTTACATATAGGCCATAATACTGCTGGGTCAACAGAGAGTCCGGCTTTTATTACCATGACGACCAGGGAACTAGAGAGAGTTGTTAAAAAAAAAAAAAAAAAAATGCTCATAGAGAAAATATGTTTAACTTGTGAAACTTATGAACCAAACCAGGTTTACACTTTTGGAATTGTACATTGCAAGTGTGTAAATGCCAAGAGTCTCACAACCTTGGCATGTGCAAGCAGGCATCCCAACATCAACAAAAACAAACTCAAGGTCTCCTCCTACATACAAGCATTGCCTCTGTGCTGACTGGGAGAATGTGACGTACCCATGCCAGTCAAGGTCCACCACGAACACGAGGAGTCCTTTTTTTAAACTGCACTGGCAGTACAGAATGTACAAAATACAAAAAAAAATATAAAAAAATGGGTTGCTGTAACTAGAGTTGTAGAGGCAGTGATTAGTGGTAACAAGTGTGTAGCGCTGTACTGCACCCTGCTGGTCAAAAGATGTTAGTACAGATATACGCATGCCAAAAATACATACATTATTCATCATTAATATAGTAATGTTCTTTTGTGCCACCATAAAAGGTAATAGGTGATATAGCAAAGAACAACAAAGATGTTTTAAAATTAAACAATAAATGTTAAGTTATTTTCATGTGCACTCTTTTTCACGCGCCTCGACAGTCAAAAAGTTTGTTCATTGGTGTGTCTCGTGTCTACTTTGGGACTTACTTTTGTCCCGTCTTTACTCCCGTGCGGCCGCCATCTTGCCGCACGTGCTGATGAATCCATTCGTGACCCGCGCACACCTGTCTCCTAATGAGCTGCGGGCTACCAATCAAAACAAATGTACCCGCATCCAATCCATCTTCACTTCTGTCAGTGGAGCTGAATTCAAGACAGCCATCTTTATTACACAAACAACAAAAACCCGCACAGTTCAATTCCCAAGTAGAAAACCATCAGGTGTGTCATTTACGACAGCAAAAATAAAACAACCAAAAACAAGTCACTAAATGCTGGCCAGCATTAAAAACGAACCAAAACAAAGAGCAAGGACGGCGCCGCAACCGCTGTGGAGTCCCTCGAGTCCTGCAAGAAGCCAAACGTCACCATGAGGAAGGACAACAAACGCCAACAACATTTACAGATTTACTCGTGCGCGCGCTCACCAACCTAACAGAAGGCCACGAGTGCGGCCGCCATCTTGCCGTAAATGGCGAACAATCCAATCAACGCGCACCTCTGGCTTTATAAACTGCAGACCTGCGGTCATCGGCCATCTTCCACTTTTGCACACGAGCGCCGCCTACTGGCCTGTCATCCGGACTGCAAAAGGGTTGCTTTTCTCTTTTCCTGCCACAAAAATAAAAGTCAATCACAACCAAAGTTATTTTCTATTAAATTTTTTTATTAATTAAATTGTTAGGATCGTTACCAACAGTGTTCGGGTTCGGGTTAGGGTTCGGGGTTAGGGGTTTAGCATGTACATTTGTCACCTCTGCTGGTCGCAGCCAAAAAAGTGCACGTTATTTTGCATGTCTGTCATTCATCATCCATGAACACGACTGCATTTGAATGTTGCTCGAATTTCTTTGGATGCGACTTGGTGTCAAAAGTTTGACAACCACCGTTCGGGAGGATCAGGAAGCAAAACCAGCTTTCAGTACATGTGACAGAAATCCATTGCTGCGATTGGACGGCTTGAGACCAAGAAAGAAGAAATCCTTCTCACCGTGTCACTGATTCTTTCATACAAGTCAAACGGACAAAAAGTTCCAGAATGCAAACAAATCTCCTCTCATGCACCAAAGCATGTAAAACCCGTTGCGTGTCTTCACATAAACGTCACATTTGAAATATTCTCTGATCAAGTAAATATTGCTCAGGAATGTGGTGTACAGCAGTCGTTCAGGGATTTTTGTGACAAAAAAAAAAAGTTGTAACAGTCTTGAGCAGACAAGCAGTTTTTTTTGTTATTTTTTTTTTTTTTTAAGTACTTCTCGTGGTGTGGGGGGGGGGGGGGAACATTTAGCTGCCACGAATATGGTGAAACTCGTGTCATGTGAAAGGAAATAAACAAGTGGACTACAACTAACATGGCCGTCCCTCCCTGCGCAGAAGCCCTGAGGACAAATCATAAAAATAAAAATTCTTGATTCTCAAGGGAACACTTCCTGGTTCCTTGTGGTCTCCATAGCAACAAGGATGACCAAACAAACAAAACAAACTATCACAGTTCTTGAAATCGTCCAGTTTTAAAGGAAGGAGAAAAAAGAAGCAGGGAAAAAAAAAAAAAGGTCCAGTGAGTACAGCAGGGCTAAACTAAGCTAAGCTAGTTACAATCGTAAACAAAGTCATAGTTGCTAGGCTCTTTGGGAATGGGGGGCGGCGCTTCGGGGATCTGGATGTTCTCCAGGTCCAGTAGGCGGAGCTTCATCTCCATGGAGAGCAGCGTGTCCATGTCGGATTTGGTGTAGTCGCTGGTCATCTCCTTGCCGAGGAGCGCGTTCAGACCGTCCGTCCACACACTGGTGACGGGTTCAAGGACAAAGAGTCAACAACTGACGACCAACATGATGTCAACTGAGAAACAAAAGAGGACAATATTGCAAAATACATGCCAATACAACGAGCAGCTCAATTGAAATGACTTTGCAGCCCACTAGATGGCGCCGTGGCACAATGGTTAAGAATCACTGCAGTTGAGGATGACAGCTGCCATTAGCCATTGTACACAATTAGCATCCTCTATTTTCCATTCTCCGTAAGCTGCTGCCAGGAGCTGCTATTGAGCTTTTTCTGCTTCTTTTTTAGCTTCCAACTGCTCCCAATTGCAGATAACGGGTGGCTAACGCTCGCTTTCAGCAGCTACGACCAGCTGCACTTTTAACTTCCTGTCACGTAGCCACTGTTAGCTTCTTATTAAAATTGTTATTATTCGTTTAACTTCAAATGTACAGAACATATTGTTGAACATTATATAGAAAAGGTAACAGACAAGCTTAGAAATCTCCTAAAACAACGCAATTTTATTTTATTTTTATTTTATTTTTAATTTATTTTTATTTTATTTTAATTTTATTTTTATTTTTATTTTTATTTTTATTTTTATTTTATTTTTATTTTATTTTTATTTTATTTTTATTTTATTTTTATTTTATTTTATTTTATTTTATTTTTATTTTATTTTATTTTTATTTTTATTTTTATTTTTATTTTTATTTTTATTTTAAATTTAATTTAATTTTATTTTATTTTTAATTTAATTTTATTTAATTTTATTTTAAATTTAATTTTATTTTAAATTTAATTTTAATTTAATTTTATTTTATTTTAAATTTAATTTAATTTTATTTTATTTTATTTTATTTTAAATATAATTTTATTTTATTTTAAATTTAATTTCATTTTATTTTAAATTAAATTTAATTTTATTTTAAATTTAATTTTATTTTAAATTTAATTTAATTTAATTTAATTTTATTTTAAATGTAATTTAATTTTATTTTAAATTTAATTTTATTTTATTTTAAATTTAATTTAATTTTATTTTAAATTTAATTTTATTTTATTTTATTTTAAATTTAATTTTTATTTTATTTTAAATTTAATTTTTATTTTAAATTTAATTTTATTTTATTTTATTTTAAATTTAATTTAATTTAATTTAATTTTATTTTAAATTTAATTTTATTTTAAATTTAATTTAATTTAATTTAATTTTATTTTAAATGTAATTTAATTTTATTTTAAATTTAATTTTATTTTATTTTAAATTTAATTTAATTTAATTTTATTTTATTTTAAATTTAATTTTTATTTTAAATTTAATTTAATTTTATTTTAAATTTAATTTTATTTTATTTTAAATTTAATTTAATTTAATTTTATTTTAAATTTAATTTAATTTAATTTAATTTAATTTTATTTTAAATTTAATTTAATTTAATTTAATTTTATTTTAAATGTAATTTAATTTTATTTTAAATTAAATTTAATTTTATTTTAAATTTAATTTAATTTTATTTTAAATTTAATTTTATTTTATTTTAATTTTATTTTAAATTTAATTTTATTTTAAATTTAATTTTATTTTATTTTATTTAAAATTTAATTTTATTTTAAATTTAATTTTATTTTATTTCAAAAAAAAATTAAATTAAATTAAATTTAAAATAAAATAAAATTAAATTAAATTTTAAATAAAATTAAATTTTAAATAAAATTAAATTAAATTAAATTTTAAATAAAATAAAATAAAATTAAATTTAAAATAAAAATTAAATTTAAAATAAAATAAAATTAAATTTAAAATAAAATTAAATTTAATTTAAAATAAAATAAAATTAAATTTAAAATAAAATAAAATTATATTTAAAATAAAATAAAATAAAATTAAATTAAATTAAATTTAAAATAAAATAAAATTAAATTAAATTTAAAATAAAATAAAATAAAATAAAATTTAAAATAAAATAAAATTATATTTAAAATAAAATAAAATTACATTTAAAATAAAATTAAATAAAATTAAATTAAATTTAAAATAAAATTAAATTTAAAATAAAATTAAAATAAAATTAAATTAAATTTAAAATAAAATAAAATTAAATTTAAAATAAAATTAAATTACATTTAAAATAAAATTAAATTAAATTAAATTAAATTTAAAATAAAATTAAATTAAATTAAATTTAAAATAAAATTAAATTAAATTAAATTAAATTAAATTTAAAATAAAATAAAATTAAATTTAAAATAAAATTAAATTACATTTAAAATAAAATTAAATTAAATTAAATTAAATTTAAAATAAAATTAAATTTAAAATAAAATTAAATTTAAAATAAAATTAAATTAAATTAAATTAAATTTAAAATAAAATAAAATTAAATTAAATTTTAAATAATAGTGAGCACCCACTTGTGGAGATGTTAGCCAACGCTAATCTGTGTATCAACCAAATCTCACTTTCGGATTTGATATTATAGTCTTAGTCTGTGTAGTCCAGTAGTTGCTTGAAATTGGCAAATTTTCACAAGTCATGTCTGGAGAAACTTGGTGTGAAGAATTTACATATAGGCCATAATACTGCTGGGTCAACAGAGAGTCCGGCTTTTATTACCATGACGACCAGGGAACTAGAGAGAGTTGTTAAAAAAAAAAAAAAAAAAATGCTCATAGAGAAAATATGTTTAACTTGTGAAACTTATGAACCAAACCAGGTTTACACTTTTGGAATTGTACATTGCAAGTGTGTAAATGCCAAGAGTCTCACAACCTTGGCATGTGCAAGCAGGCATCCCAACATCAACAAAAACAAACTCAAGGTCTCCTCCTACATACAAGCATTGCCTCTGTGCTGACTGGGAGAATGTGACGTACCCATGCCAGTCAAGGTCCACCACGAACACGAGGAGTCCTTTTTTTAAACTGCACTGGCAGTACAGAATGTACAAAATACAAAAAAAAATATAAAAAAATGGGTTGCTGTAACTAGAGTTGTAGAGGCAGTGATTAGTGGTAACAAGTGTGTAGCGCTGTACTGCACCCTGCTGGTCAAAAGATGTTAGTACAGATATACGCATGCCAAAAATACATACATTATTCATCATTAATATAGTAATGTTCTTTTGTGCCACCATAAAAGGTAATAGGTGATATAGCAAAGAACAACAAAGATGTTTTAAAATTAAACAATAAATGTTAAGTTATTTTCATGTGCACTCTTTTTCACGCGCCTCGACAGTCAAAAAGTTTGTTCATTGGTGTGTCTCGTGTCTACTTTGGGACTTACTTTTGTCCCGTCTTTACTCCCGTGCGGCCGCCATCTTGCCGCACGTGCTGATGAATCCATTCGTGACCCGCGCACACCTGTCTCCTAATGAGCTGCGGGCTACCAATCAAAACAAATGTACCCGCATCCAATCCATCTTCACTTCTGTCAGTGGAGCTGAATTCAAGACAGCCATCTTTATTACACAAACAACAAAAACCCGCACAGTTCAATTCCCAAGTAGAAAACCATCAGGTGTGTCATTTACGACAGCAAAAATAAAACAACCAAAAACAAGTCACTAAATGCTGGCCAGCATTAAAAACGAACCAAAACAAAGAGCAAGGACGGCGCCGCAACCGCTGTGGAGTCCCTCGAGTCCTGCAAGAAGCCAAACGTCACCATGAGGAAGGACAACAAACGCCAACAACATTTACAGATTTACTCGTGCGCGCGCTCACCAACCTAACAGAAGGCCACGAGTGCGGCCGCCATCTTGCCGTAAATGGCGAACAATCCAATCAACGCGCACCTCTGGCTTTATAAACTGCAGACCTGCGGTCATCGGCCATCTTCCACTTTTGCACACGAGCGCCGCCTACTGGCCTGTCATCCGGACTGCAAAAGGGTTGCTTTTCTCTTTTCCTGCCACAAAAATAAAAGTCAATCACAACCAAAGTTATTTTCTATTAAATTTTTTTATTAATTAAATTGTTAGGATCGTTACCAACAGTGTTCGGGTTCGGGTTAGGGTTCGGGGTTAGGGGTTTAGCATGTACATTTGTCACCTCTGCTGGTCGCAGCCAAAAAAGTGCACGTTATTTTGCATGTCTGTCATTCATCATCCATGAACACGACTGCATTTGAATGTTGCTCGAATTTCTTTGGATGCGACTTGGTGTCAAAAGTTTGACAACCACCGTTCGGGAGGATCAGGAAGCAAAACCAGCTTTCAGTACATGTGACAGAAATCCATTGCTGCGATTGGACGGCTTGAGACCAAGAAAGAAGAAATCCTTCTCACCGTGTCACTGATTCTTTCATACAAGTCAAACGGACAAAAAGTTCCAGAATGCAAACAAATCTCCTCTCATGCACCAAAGCATGTAAAACCCGTTGCGTGTCTTCACATAAACGTCACATTTGAAATATTCTCTGATCAAGTAAATATTGCTCAGGAATGTGGTGTACAGCAGTCGTTCAGGGATTTTTGTGACAAAAAAAAAAAGTTGTAACAGTCTTGAGCAGACAAGCAGTTTTTTTTGTTATTATTTTTTTTTTTTAAGTACTTCTCGTGGTGTGGGGGGGGGGGGGGAACATTTAGCTGCCACGAATATGGTGAAACTCGTGTCATGTGAAAGGAAATAAACAAGTGGACTACAACTAACATGGCCGTCCCTCCCTGCGCAGAAGCCCTGAGGACAAATCATAAAAATAAAAATTCTTGATTCTCAAGGGAACACTTCCTGGTTCCTTGTGGTCTCCATAGCAACAAGGATGACCAAACAAACAAAACAAACTATCACAGTTCTTGAAATCGTCCAGTTTTAAAGGAAGGAGAAAAAAGAAGCAGGGAAAAAAAAAAAAAGGTCCAGTGAGTACAGCAGGGCTAAACTAAGCTAAGCTAGTTACAATCGTAAACAAAGTCATAGTTGCTAGGCTCTTTGGGAATGGGGGGCGGCGCTTCGGGGATCTGGATGTTCTCCAGGTCCAGTAGGCGGAGCTTCATCTCCATGGAGAGCAGCGTGTCCATGTCGGATTTGGTGTAGTCGCTGGTCATCTCCTTGCCGAGGAGCGCGTTCAGACCGTCCGTCCACACACTGGTGACGGGTTCAAGGACAAAGAGTCAACAACTGACGACCAACATGATGTCAACTGAGAAACAAAAGAGGACAATATTGCAAAATACATGCCAATACAACGAGCAGCTCAATTGAAATGACTTTGCAGCCCACTAGATGGCGCCGTGGCACAATGGTTAAGAATCACTGCAGTTGAGGATGACAGCTGCCATTAGCCATTGTACACAATTAGCATCCTCTATTTTCCA
>NC_141257.1:3261904-3264404 GCF_054856555.1 Leptonotus elevatus | reverse complement strand
AACCAAACCAGGTTTACACTTTTGGAATTGTACATTGCAAGTGTGTAAATGCCAAGAGTCTCACAACCTTGGCATGTGCAAGCAGGCATCCCAACATCAACAAAAACAAACTCAAGGTCTCCTCCTACATACAAGCATTGCCTCTGTGCTGACTGGGAGAATGTGACGTACCCATGCCAGTCAAGGTCCACCACGAACACGAGGAGTCCTTTTTTTAAACTGCACTGGCAGTACAGAATGTACAAAATACAAAAAAAAATATAAAAAAATGGGTTGCTGTAACTAGAGTTGTAGAGGCAGTGATTAGTGGTAACAAGTGTGTAGCGCTGTACTGCACCCTGCTGGTCAAAAGATGTTAGTACAGATATACGCATGCCAAAAATACATACATTATTCATCATTAATATAGTAATGTTCTTTTGTGCCACCATAAAAGGTAATAGGTGATATAGCAAAGAACAACAAAGATGTTTTAAAATTAAACAATAAATGTTAAGTTATTTTCATGTGCACTCTTTTTCACGCGCCTCGACAGTCAAAAAGTTTGTTCATTGGTGTGTCTCGTGTCTACTTTGGGACTTACTTTTGTCCCGTCTTTACTCCCGTGCGGCCGCCATCTTGCCGCACGTGCTGATGAATCCATTCGTGACCCGCGCACACCTGTCTCCTAATGAGCTGCGGGCTACCAATCAAAACAAATGTACCCGCATCCAATCCATCTTCACTTCTGTCAGTGGAGCTGAATTCAAGACAGCCATCTTTATTACACAAACAACAAAAACCCGCACAGTTCAATTCCCAAGTAGAAAACCATCAGGTGTGTCATTTACGACAGCAAAAATAAAACAACCAAAAACAAGTCACTAAATGCTGGCCAGCATTAAAAACGAACCAAAACAAAGAGCAAGGACGGCGCCGCAACCGCTGTGGAGTCCCTCGAGTCCTGCAAGAAGCCAAACGTCACCATGAGGAAGGACAACAAACGCCAACAACATTTACAGATTTACTCGTGCGCGCGCTCACCAACCTAACAGAAGGCCACGAGTGCGGCCGCCATCTTGCCGTAAATGGCGAACAATCCAATCAACGCGCACCTCTGGCTTTATAAACTGCAGACCTGCGGTCATCGGCCATCTTCCACTTTTGCACACGAGCGCCGCCTACTGGCCTGTCATCCGGACTGCAAAAGGGTTGCTTTTCTCTTTTCCTGCCACAAAAATAAAAGTCAATCACAACCAAAGTTATTTTCTATTAAATTTTTTTATTAATTAAATTGTTAGGATCGTTACCAACAGTGTTCGGGTTCGGGTTAGGGTTCGGGGTTAGGGGTTTAGCATGTACATTTGTCACCTCTGCTGGTCGCAGCCAAAAAAGTGCACGTTATTTTGCATGTCTGTCATTCATCATCCATGAACACGACTGCATTTGAATGTTGCTCGAATTTCTTTGGATGCGACTTGGTGTCAAAAGTTTGACAACCACCGTTCGGGAGGATCAGGAAGCAAAACCAGCTTTCAGTACATGTGACAGAAATCCATTGCTGCGATTGGACGGCTTGAGACCAAGAAAGAAGAAATCCTTCTCACCGTGTCACTGATTCTTTCATACAAGTCAAACGGACAAAAAGTTCCAGAATGCAAACAAATCTCCTCTCATGCACCAAAGCATGTAAAACCCGTTGCGTGTCTTCACATAAACGTCACATTTGAAATATTCTCTGATCAAGTAAATATTGCTCAGGAATGTGGTGTACAGCAGTCGTTCAGGGATTTTTGTGACAAAAAAAAAAAGTTGTAACAGTCTTGAGCAGACAAGCAGTTTTTTTTGTTATTTTTTTTTTTTTTTAAGTACTTCTCGTGGTGTGGGGGGGGGGGGGGGAACATTTAGCTGCCACGAATATGGTGAAACTCGTGTCATGTGAAAGGAAATAAACAAGTGGACTACAACTAACATGGCCGTCCCTCCCTGCGCAGAAGCCCTGAGGACAAATCATAAAAATAAAAATTCTTGATTCTCAAGGGAACACTTCCTGGTTCCTTGTGGTCTCCATAGCAACAAGGATGACCAAACAAACAAAACAAACTATCACAGTTCTTGAAATCGTCCAGTTTTAAAGGAAGGAGAAAAAAGAAGCAGGGAAAAAAAAAAAAAGGTCCAGTGAGTACAGCAGGGCTAAACTAAGCTAAGCTAGTTACAATCGTAAACAAAGTCATAGTTGCTAGGCTCTTTGGGAATGGGGGGCGGCGCTTCGGGGATCTGGATGTTCTCCAGGTCCAGTAGGCGGAGCTTCATCTCCATGGAGAGCAGCGTGTCCATGTCGGATTTGGTGTAGTCGCTGGTCATCTCCTTGCCGAGGAGCGCGTTCAGACCGTCCGTCCACACACTGGTGACGGGTTCAAGGACAAAGAGTCAACAACTGACGACCAACATGATGTCAACTGAGAAACAAAAGAGGACAATATTGCAAAATACATGCCAATACAACGAGCAGCTCAATTGA
>NC_141257.1:3256904-3259404 GCF_054856555.1 Leptonotus elevatus | reverse complement strand
TTACATATAGGCCATAATACTGCTGGGTCAACAGAGAGTCCGGCTTTTATTACCATGACGACCAGGGAACTAGAGAGAGTTGTTAAAAAAAAAAAAAAAAAAATGCTCATAGAGAAAATATGTTTAACTTGTGAAACTTATGAACCAAACCAGGTTTACACTTTTGGAATTGTACATTGCAAGTGTGTAAATGCCAAGAGTCTCACAACCTTGGCATGTGCAAGCAGGCATCCCAACATCAACAAAAACAAACTCAAGGTCTCCTCCTACATACAAGCATTGCCTCTGTGCTGACTGGGAGAATGTGACGTACCCATGCCAGTCAAGGTCCACCACGAACACGAGGAGTCCTTTTTTTAAACTGCACTGGCAGTACAGAATGTACAAAATACAAAAAAAAATATAAAAAAATGGGTTGCTGTAACTAGAGTTGTAGAGGCAGTGATTAGTGGTAACAAGTGTGTAGCGCTGTACTGCACCCTGCTGGTCAAAAGATGTTAGTACAGATATACGCATGCCAAAAATACATACATTATTCATCATTAATATAGTAATGTTCTTTTGTGCCACCATAAAAGGTAATAGGTGATATAGCAAAGAACAACAAAGATGTTTTAAAATTAAACAATAAATGTTAAGTTATTTTCATGTGCACTCTTTTTCACGCGCCTCGACAGTCAAAAAGTTTGTTCATTGGTGTGTCTCGTGTCTACTTTGGGACTTACTTTTGTCCCGTCTTTACTCCCGTGCGGCCGCCATCTTGCCGCACGTGCTGATGAATCCATTCGTGACCCGCGCACACCTGTCTCCTAATGAGCTGCGGGCTACCAATCAAAACAAATGTACCCGCATCCAATCCATCTTCACTTCTGTCAGTGGAGCTGAATTCAAGACAGCCATCTTTATTACACAAACAACAAAAACCCGCACAGTTCAATTCCCAAGTAGAAAACCATCAGGTGTGTCATTTACGACAGCAAAAATAAAACAACCAAAAACAAGTCACTAAAAGCTGGCCAGCATTAAAAACGAACCAAAACAAAGAGCAAGGACGGCGCCGCAACCGCTGTGGAGTCCCTCGAGTCCTGCAAGAAGCCAAACGTCACCATGAGGAAGGACAACAAACGCCAACAACATTTACAGATTTACTCGTGCGCGCGCTCACCAACCTAACAGAAGGCCACGAGTGCGGCCGCCATCTTGCCGTAAATGGCGAACAATCCAATCAACGCGCACCTCTGGCTTTATAAACTGCAGACCTGCGGTCATCGGCCATCTTCCACTTTTGCACACGAGCGCCGCCTACTGGCCTGTCATCCGGACTGCAAAAGGGTTGCTTTTCTCTTTTCCTGCCACAAAAATAAAAGTCAATCACAACCAAAGTTATTTTCTATTAAATTTTTTTATTAATTAAATTGTTAGGATCGTTACCAACAGTGTTCGGGTTCGGGTTAGGGTTCGGGGTTAGGGGTTTAGCATGTACATTTGTCACCTCTGCTGGTCGCAGCCAAAAAAGTGCACGTTATTTTGCATGTCTGTCATTCATCATCCATGAACACGACTGCATTTGAATGTTGCTCGAATTTCTTTGGATGCGACTTGGTGTCAAAAGTTTGACAACCACCGTTCGGGAGGATCAGGAAGCAAAACCAGCTTTCAGTACATGTGACAGAAATCCATTGCTGCGATTGGACGGCTTGAGACCAAGAAAGAAGAAATCCTTCTCACCGTGTCACTGATTCTTTCATACAAGTCAAACGGACAAAAAGTTCCAGAATGCAAACAAATCTCCTCTCATGCACCAAAGCATGTAAAACCCGTTGCGTGTCTTCACATAAACGTCACATTTGAAATATTCTCTGATCAAGTAAATATTGCTCAGGAATGTGGTGTACAGCAGTCGTTCAGGGATTTTTGTGACAAAAAAAAAAAGTTGTAACAGTCTTGAGCAGACAAGCAGTTTTTTTTGTTATTATTTTTTTTTTTTAAGTACTTCTCGTGGTGTGGGGGGGGGGGGGAACATTTAGCTGCCACGAATATGGTGAAACTCGTGTCATGTGAAAGGAAATAAACAAGTGGACTACAACTAACATGGCCGTCCCTCCCTGCGCAGAAGCCCTGAGGACAAATCATAAAAATAAAAATTCTTGATTCTCAAGGGAACACTTCCTGGTTCCTTGTGGTCTCCATAGCAACAAGGATGACCAAACAAACAAAACAAACTATCACAGTTCTTGAAATCGTCCAGTTTTAAAGGAAGGAGAAAAAAGAAGCAGGGAAAAAAAAAAAAAGGTCCAGTGAGTACAGCAGGGCTAAACTAAGCTAAGCTAGTTACAATCGTAAACAAAGTCATAGTTGCTAGGCTCTTTGGGAATGGGGGGCGGCGCTTCGGGGATCTGGATGTTCTCCAGGTCCAGTAGGCGGAGCTTCATCTCCATGGAGAGCAGCGTGTCCATGTCGGATTTGGTGTAGTCGCTGGTCATCTCCTTGCCGAGGAGCG
>NC_141257.1:3211904-3254404 GCF_054856555.1 Leptonotus elevatus | reverse complement strand
AATCTCACTTTCGGATTTGATATTATAGTCTTAGTCTGTGTAGTCCAGTAGTTGCTTGAAATTGGCAAATTTTCACAAGTCATGTCTGGAGAAACTTGGTGTGAAGAATTTACATATAGGCCATAATACTGCTGGGTCAACAGAGAGTCCGGCTTTTATTACCATGACGACCAGGGAACTAGAGAGAGTTGTTAAAAAAAAAAAAAAAAAAATGCTCATAGAGAAAATATGTTTAACTTGTGAAACTTATGAACCAAACCAGGTTTACACTTTTGGAATTGTACATTGCAAGTGTGTAAATGCCAAGAGTCTCACAACCTTGGCATGTGCAAGCAGGCATCCCAACATCAACAAAAACAAACTCAAGGTCTCCTCCTACATACAAGCATTGCCTCTGTGCTGACTGGGAGAATGTGACGTACCCATGCCAGTCAAGGTCCACCACGAACACGAGGAGTCCTTTTTTTAAACTGCACTGGCAGTACAGAATGTACAAAATACAAAAAAAAATATAAAAAAATGGGTTGCTGTAACTAGAGTTGTAGAGGCAGTGATTAGTGGTAACAAGTGTGTAGCGCTGTACTGCACCCTGCTGGTCAAAAGATGTTAGTACAGATATACGCATGCCAAAAATACATACATTATTCATCATTAATATAGTAATGTTCTTTTGTGCCACCATAAAAGGTAATAGGTGATATAGCAAAGAACAACAAAGATGTTTTAAAATTAAACAATAAATGTTAAGTTATTTTCATGTGCACTCTTTTTCACGCGCCTCGACAGTCAAAAAGTTTGTTCATTGGTGTGTCTCGTGTCTACTTTGGGACTTACTTTTGTCCCGTCTTTACTCCCGTGCGGCCGCCATCTTGCCGCACGTGCTGATGAATCCATTCGTGACCCGCGCACACCTGTCTCCTAATGAGCTGCGGGCTACCAATCAAAACAAATGTACCCGCATCCAATCCATCTTCACTTCTGTCAGTGGAGCTGAATTCAAGACAGCCATCTTTATTACACAAACAACAAAAACCCGCACAGTTCAATTCCCAAGTAGAAAACCATCAGGTGTGTCATTTACGACAGCAAAAATAAAACAACCAAAAACAAGTCACTAAATGCTGGCCAGCATTAAAAACGAACCAAAACAAAGAGCAAGGACGGCGCCGCAACCGCTGTGGAGTCCCTCGAGTCCTGCAAGAAGCCAAACGTCACCATGAGGAAGGACAACAAACGCCAACAACATTTACAGATTTACTCGTGCGCGCGCTCACCAACCTAACAGAAGGCCACGAGTGCGGCCGCCATCTTGCCGTAAATGGCGAACAATCCAATCAACGCGCACCTCTGGCTTTATAAACTGCAGACCTGCGGTCATCGGCCATCTTCCACTTTTGCACACGAGCGCCGCCTACTGGCCTGTCATCCGGACTGCAAAAGGGTTGCTTTTCTCTTTTCCTGCCACAAAAATAAAAGTCAATCACAACCAAAGTTATTTTCTATTAAATTTTTTTATTAATTAAATTGTTAGGATCGTTACCAACAGTGTTCGGGTTCGGGTTAGGGTTCGGGGTTAGGGGTTTAGCATGTACATTTGTCACCTCTGCTGGTCGCAGCCAAAAAAGTGCACGTTATTTTGCATGTCTGTCATTCATCATCCATGAACACGACTGCATTTGAATGTTGCTCGAATTTCTTTGGATGCGACTTGGTGTCAAAAGTTTGACAACCACCGTTCGGGAGGATCAGGAAGCAAAACCAGCTTTCAGTACATGTGACAGAAATCCATTGCTGCGATTGGACGGCTTGAGACCAAGAAAGAAGAAATCCTTCTCACCGTGTCACTGATTCTTTCATACAAGTCAAACGGACAAAAAGTTCCAGAATGCAAACAAATCTCCTCTCATGCACCAAAGCATGTAAAACCCGTTGCGTGTCTTCACATAAACGTCACATTTGAAATATTCTCTGATCAAGTAAATATTGCTCAGGAATGTGGTGTACAGCAGTCGTTCAGGGATTTTTGTGACAAAAAAAAAAAGTTGTAACAGTCTTGAGCAGACAAGCAGTTTTTTTTGTTATTTTTTTTTTTTTTTAAGTACTTCTCGTGGTGTGGGGGGGGGGGGGAACATTTAGCTGCCACGAATATGGTGAAACTCGTGTCATGTGAAAGGAAATAAACAAGTGGACTACAACTAACATGGCCGTCCCTCCCTGCGCAGAAGCCCTGAGGACAAATCATAAAAATAAAAATTCTTGATTCTCAAGGGAACACTTCCTGGTTCCTTGTGGTCTCCATAGCAACAAGGATGACCAAACAAACAAAACAAACTATCACAGTTCTTGAAATCGTCCAGTTTTAAAGGAAGGAGAAAAAAGAAGCAGGGAAAAAAAAAAAAAGGTCCAGTGAGTACAGCAGGGCTAAACTAAGCTAAGCTAGTTACAATCGTAAACAAAGTCATAGTTGCTAGGCTCTTTGGGAATGGGGGGCGGCGCTTCGGGGATCTGGATGTTCTCCAGGTCCAGTAGGCGGAGCTTCATCTCCATGGAGAGCAGCGTGTCCATGTCGGATTTGGTGTAGTCGCTGGTCATCTCCTTGCCGAGGAGCGCGTTCAGACCGTCCGTCCACACACTGGTGACGGGTTCAAGGACAAAGAGTCAACAACTGACGACCAACATGATGTCAACTGAGAAACAAAAGAGGACAATATTGCAAAATACATGCCAATACAACGAGCAGCTCAATTGAAATGACTTTGCAGCCCACTAGATGGCGCCGTGGCACAATGGTTAAGAATCACTGCAGTTGAGGATGACAGCTGCCATTAGCCATTGTACACAATTAGCATCCTCTATTTTCCATTCTCCGTAAGCTGCTGCCAGGAGCTGCTATTGAGCTTTTTCTGCTTCTTTTTTAGCTTCCAACTGCTCCCAATTGCAGATAACGGGTGGCTAACGCTCGCTTTCAGCAGCTACGACCAGCTGCACTTTTAACTTCCTGTCACGTAGCCACTGTTAGCTTCTTATTAAAATTGTTATTATTCGTTTAACTTCAAATGTACAGAACATATTGTTGAACATTATATAGAAAAGGTAACAGACAAGCTTAGAAATCTCCTAAAACAACGCAATTTTATTTTATTTTTATTTTATTTTTAATTTATTTTTATTTTATTTTAATTTTATTTTTATTTTTATTTTTATTTTTATTTTTATTTTATTTTTATTTTATTTTTATTTTATTTTTATTTTATTTTTATTTTATTTTATTTTATTTTATTTTATTTTTATTTTATTTTATTTTTATTTTTATTTTTATTTTTATTTTTATTTTAAATTTAATTTAATTTTATTTTATTTTTAATTTAATTTTATTTAATTTTATTTTAAATTTAATTTTATTTTAAATTTAATTTTAATTTAATTTTATTTTATTTTAAATTTAATTTAATTTTATTTTATTTTATTTTATTTTAAATATAATTTTATTTTATTTTAAATTTAATTTCATTTTATTTTAAATTAAATTTAATTTTATTTTAAATTTAATTTTATTTTAAATTTAATTTAATTTAATTTAATTTTATTTTAAATGTAATTTAATTTTATTTTAAATTTAATTTTATTTTATTTTAAATTTAATTTAATTTTATTTTAAATTTAATTTTATTTTATTTTATTTTAAATTTAATTTTTATTTTATTTTAAATTTAATTTTTATTTTAAATTTAATTTTATTTTATTTTATTTTATTTTAAATTTAATTTAATTTAATTTAATTTTATTTTAAATTTAATTTTATTTTAAATTTAATTTAATTTAATTTAATTTTATTTTAAATGTAATTTAATTTTATTTTAAATTTAATTTTATTTTATTTTAAATTTAATTTAATTTAATTTTATTTTATTTTAAATTAAATTTTTATTTTAAATTTAATTTAATTTTATTTTAAATTTAATTTTATTTTATTTTAAATTTAATTTAATTTAATTTTATTTTAAATTTAATTTAATTTAATTTAATTTAATTTTATTTTAAATTTAATTTAATTTAATTTAATTTTATTTTAAATGTAATTTAATTTTATTTTAAATTAAATTTAATTTTATTTTAAATTTAATTTAATTTTATTTTAAATTTAATTTTATTTTATTTTAATTTTATTTTAAATTTAATTTTATTTTAAATTTAATTTTATTTTATTTTATTTAAAATTTAATTTTATTTTAAATTTAATTTTATTTTATTTCAAAAAAAAATTAAATTAAATTAAATTTAAAATAAAATAAAATTAAATTAAATTTTAAATAAAATTAAATTTTAAATAAAATTAAATTAAATTAAATTTTAAATAAAATAAAATAAAATTAAATTTAAAATAAAAATTAAATTTAAAATAAAATAAAATTAAATTTAAAATAAAATTAAATTTAATTTAAAATAAAATAAAATTAAATTTAAAATAAAATAAAATTATATTTAAAATAAAATAAAATAAAATTAAATTAAATTAAATTTAAAATAAAATAAAATTAAATTAAATTTAAAATAAAATAAAATAAAATAAAATTTAAAATAAAATAAAATTATATTTAAAATAAAATAAAATTACATTTAAAATAAAATTAAATTAAATTAAATTAAATTTAAAATAAAATTAAATTTAAAATAAAATTAAAATAAAATTAAATTAAATTTAAAATAAAATAAAATTAAATTTAAAATAAAATTAAATTACATTTAAAATAAAATTAAATTAAATTAAATTAAATTTAAAATAAAATTAAATTAAATTAAATTTAAAATAAAATTAAATTAAATTAAATTAAATTAAATTTAAAATAAAATAAAATTAAATTTAAAATAAAATTAAATTACATTTAAAATAAAATTAAATTAAATTAAATTAAATTTAAAATAAAATTAAATTTAAAATAAAATTAAATTTAAAATAAAATTAAATTAAATTAAATTAAATTTAAAATAAAATAAAATTAAATTAAATTTTAAATAATAGTGAGCACCCACTTGTGGAGATGTTAGCCAACGCTAATCTGTGTATCAACCAAATCTCACTTTCGGATTTGATATTATAGTCTTAGTCTGTGTAGTCCAGTAGTTGCTTGAAATTGGCAAATTTTCACAAGTCATGTCTGGAGAAACTTGGTGTGAAGAATTTACATATAGGCCATAATACTGCTGGGTCAACAGAGAGTCCGGCTTTTATTACCATGACGACCAGGGAACTAGAGAGAGTTGTTAAAAAAAAAAAAAAAAAAATGCTCATAGAGAAAATATGTTTAACTTGTGAAACTTATGAACCAAACCAGGTTTACACTTTTGGAATTGTACATTGCAAGTGTGTAAATGCCAAGAGTCTCACAACCTTGGCATGTGCAAGCAGGCATCCCAACATCAACAAAAACAAACTCAAGGTCTCCTCCTACATACAAGCATTGCCTCTGTGCTGACTGGGAGAATGTGACGTACCCATGCCAGTCAAGGTCCACCACGAACACGAGGAGTCCTTTTTTTAAACTGCACTGGCAGTACAGAATGTACAAAATACAAAAAAAAATATAAAAAAATGGGTTGCTGTAACTAGAGTTGTAGAGGCAGTGATTAGTGGTAACAAGTGTGTAGCGCTGTACTGCACCCTGCTGGTCAAAAGATGTTAGTACAGATATACGCATGCCAAAAATACATACATTATTCATCATTAATATAGTAATGTTCTTTTGTGCCACCATAAAAGGTAATAGGTGATATAGCAAAGAACAACAAAGATGTTTTAAAATTAAACAATAAATGTTAAGTTATTTTCATGTGCACTCTTTTTCACGCGCCTCGACAGTCAAAAAGTTTGTTCATTGGTGTGTCTCGTGTCTACTTTGGGACTTACTTTTGTCCCGTCTTTACTCCCGTGCGGCCGCCATCTTGCCGCACGTGCTGATGAATCCATTCGTGACCCGCGCACACCTGTCTCCTAATGAGCTGCGGGCTACCAATCAAAACAAATGTACCCGCATCCAATCCATCTTCACTTCTGTCAGTGGAGCTGAATTCAAGACAGCCATCTTTATTACACAAACAACAAAAACCCGCACAGTTCAATTCCCAAGTAGAAAACCATCAGGTGTGTCATTTACGACAGCAAAAATAAAACAACCAAAAACAAGTCACTAAATGCTGGCCAGCATTAAAAACGAACCAAAACAAAGAGCAAGGACGGCGCCGCAACCGCTGTGGAGTCCCTCGAGTCCTGCAAGAAGCCAAACGTCACCATGAGGAAGGACAACAAACGCCAACAACATTTACAGATTTACTCGTGCGCGCGCTCACCAACCTAACAGAAGGCCACGAGTGCGGCCGCCATCTTGCCGTAAATGGCGAACAATCCAATCAACGCGCACCTCTGGCTTTATAAACTGCAGACCTGCGGTCATCGGCCATCTTCCACTTTTGCACACGAGCGCCGCCTACTGGCCTGTCATCCGGACTGCAAAAGGGTTGCTTTTCTCTTTTCCTGCCACAAAAATAAAAGTCAATCACAACCAAAGTTATTTTCTATTAAATTTTTTTATTAATTAAATTGTTAGGATCGTTACCAACAGTGTTCGGGTTCGGGTTAGGGTTCGGGGTTAGGGGTTTAGCATGTACATTTGTCACCTCTGCTGGTCGCAGCCAAAAAAGTGCACGTTATTTTGCATGTCTGTCATTCATCATCCATGAACACGACTGCATTTGAATGTTGCTCGAATTTCTTTGGATGCGACTTGGTGTCAAAAGTTTGACAACCACCGTTCGGGAGGATCAGGAAGCAAAACCAGCTTTCAGTACATGTGACAGAAATCCATTGCTGCGATTGGACGGCTTGAGACCAAGAAAGAAGAAATCCTTCTCACCGTGTCACTGATTCTTTCATACAAGTCAAACGGACAAAAAGTTCCAGAATGCAAACAAATCTCCTCTCATGCACCAAAGCATGTAAAACCCGTTGCGTGTCTTCACATAAACGTCACATTTGAAATATTCTCTGATCAAGTAAATATTGCTCAGGAATGTGGTGTACAGCAGTCGTTCAGGGATTTTTGTGACAAAAAAAAAAAGTTGTAACAGTCTTGAGCAGACAAGCAGTTTTTTTTGTTATTTTTTTTTTTTTTTAAGTACTTCTCGTGGTGTGGGGGGGGGGGGAACATTTAGCTGCCACGAATATGGTGAAACTCGTGTCATGTGAAAGGAAATAAACAAGTGGACTACAACTAACATGGCCGTCCCTCCCTGCGCAGAAGCCCTGAGGACAAATCATAAAAATAAAAATTCTTGATTCTCAAGGGAACACTTCCTGGTTCCTTGTGGTCTCCATAGCAACAAGGATGACCAAACAAACAAAACAAACTATCACAGTTCTTGAAATCGTCCAGTTTTAAAGGAAGGAGAAAAAAGAAGCAGGGAAAAAAAAAAAAGGTCCAGTGAGTACAGCAGGGCTAAACTAAGCTAAGCTAGTTACAATCGTAAACAAAGTCATAGTTGCTAGGCTCTTTGGGAATGGGGGGCGGCGCTTCGGGGATCTGGATGTTCTCCAGGTCCAGTAGGCGGAGCTTCATCTCCATGGAGAGCAGCGTGTCCATGTCGGATTTGGTGTAGTCGCTGGTCATCTCCTTGCCGAGGAGCGCGTTCAGACCGTCCGTCCACACACTGGTGACGGGTTCAAGGACAAAGAGTCAACAACTGACGACCAACATGATGTCAACTGAGAAACAAAAGAGGACAATATTGCAAAATACATGCCAATACAACGAGCAGCTCAATTGAAATGACTTTGCAGCCCACTAGATGGCGCCGTGGCACAATGGTTAAGAATCACTGCAGTTGAGGATGACAGCTGCCATTAGCCATTGTACACAATTAGCATCCTCTATTTTCCATTCTCCGTAAGCTGCTGCCAGGAGCTGCTATTGAGCTTTTTCTGCTTCTTTTTTAGCTTCCAACTGCTCCCAATTGCAGATAACGGGTGGCTAACGCTCGCTTTCAGCAGCTACGACCAGCTGCACTTTTAACTTCCTGTCACGTAGCCACTGTTAGCTTCTTATTAAAATTGTTATTATTCGTTTAACTTCAAATGTACAGAACATATTGTTGAACATTATATAGAAAAGGTAACAGACAAGCTTAGAAATCTCCTAAAACAACGCAATTTTATTTTATTTTTATTTTATTTTTAATTTATTTTTATTTTATTTTAATTTTATTTTTATTTTTATTTTTATTTTATTTTTATTTTATTTTTATTTTATTTTTATTTTATTTTTATTTTATTTTATTTTATTTTATTTTTATTTTATTTTATTTTTATTTTTATTTTTATTTTTATTTTTATTTTTATTTTAAATTTAATTTAATTTTATTTTATTTTTAATTTAATTTTATTTAATTTTATTTTAAATTTAATTTTATTTTAAATTTAATTTTAATTTAATTTTATTTTATTTTAAATTTAATTTAATTTAATTTTATTTTATTTTATTTTAAATATAATTTTATTTTATTTTAAATTTAATTTCATTTTATTTTAAATTAAATTTAATTTTATTTTAAATTTAATTTTATTTTAAATTTAATTTAATTTAATTTAATTTTATTTTAAATGTAATTTAATTTTATTTTAAATTTAATTTTATTTTATTTTAAATTTAATTTAATTTTATTTTAAATTTAATTTTATTTTATTTTATTTTAAATTTAATTTTTATTTTATTTTAAATTTAATTTTTATTTTAAATTTAATTTTATTTTATTTTATTTTATTTTAAATTTAATTTAATTTAATTTAATTTTATTTTAAATTTAATTTTATTTTAAATTTAATTTAATTTAATTTAATTTTATTTTAAATGTAATTTAATTTTATTTTAAATTTAATTTTATTTTATTTTAAATTTAATTTAATTTAATTTAATTTTATTTTAAATTTAATTTAATTTTATTTTATTTTAAATTTAATTTTTATTTTAAATTTAATTTAATTTTATTTTAAATTTAATTTTATTTTATTTTAAATTTAATTTAATTTAATTTTATTTTAAATTTAATTTAATTTAATTTAATTTTATTTTAAATTTAATTTAATTTAATTTAATTTTATTTTAAATGTAATTTAATTTTATTTTAAATTAAATTTAATTTTATTTTAAATTTAATTTAATTTTATTTTAAATTTAATTTTATTTTATTTTAATTTTATTTTAAATTTAATTTTATTTTAAATTTAATTTTATTTTATTTTATTTAAAATTTAATTTTATTTTAAATTTAATTTAATTTTATTTCAAAAAAAAATTAAATTAAATTAAATTTAAAATAAAATAAAATTAAATTAAATTTTAAATAAAATTAAATTTTAAATAAAATTAAATTAAATTAAATTTTAAATAAAATAAAAAAAAATTAAATTTAAAATAAAAATTAAATTTAAAATAAAATAAAATTAAATTTAAAATAAAATTAAATTTAATTTAAAATAAAATAAAATTAAATTTAAAATAAAATAAAATTATATTTAAAATAAAATAAAATTAAATTAAATTAAATTAAATTTAAAATAAAATAAAATTAAATTAAATTTAAAATAAAATAAAATAAAATAAAATTTAAAATAAAATAAAATTATATTTAAAATAAAATAAAATTACATTTAAAATAAAATTAAATTAAATTAAATTAAATTTAAAATAAAATTAAATTTAAAATAAAATTAAAATAAAATTAAATTAAATTTAAAATAAAATAAAATTAAATTAAATTTAAAATAAAATAAAATTAAATTTAAAATAAAATTAAATTACATTTAAAATAAAATTAAATTAAATTAAATTAAATTTAAAATAAAATTAAATTAAATTAAATTTAAAATAAAATTAAATTAAATTAAATTAAATTAAATTTAAAATAAAATAAAATTAAATTTAAAATAAAATTAAATTACATTTAAAATAAAATTAAATTAAATTAAATTAAATTTAAAATAAAATTAAATTTAAAATAAAATTAAATTTAAAATAAAATTAAATTAAATTAAATTAAATTTAAAATAAAATAAAATTAAATTAAATTTTAAATAATAGTGAGCACCCACTTGTGGAGATGTTAGCCAACGCTAATCTGTGTATCAACCAAATCTCACTTTCGGATTTGATATTATAGTCTTAGTCTGTGTAGTCCAGTAGTTGCTTGAAATTGGCAAATTTTCACAAGTCATGTCTGGAGAAACTTGGTGTGAAGAATTTACATATAGGCCATAATACTGCTGGGTCAACAGAGAGTCCGGCTTTTATTACCATGACGACCAGGGAACTAGAGAGAGTTGTTAAAAAAAAAAAAAAAAAAATGCTCATAGAGAAAATATGTTTAACTTGTGAAACTTATGAACCAAACCAGGTTTACACTTTTGGAATTGTACATTGCAAGTGTGTAAATGCCAAGAGTCTCACAACCTTGGCATGTGCAAGCAGGCATCCCAACATCAACAAAAACAAACTCAAGGTCTCCTCCTACATACAAGCATTGCCTCTGTGCTGACTGGGAGAATGTGACGTACCCATGCCAGTCAAGGTCCACCACGAACACGAGGAGTCCTTTTTTTAAACTGCACTGGCAGTACAGAATGTACAAAATACAAAAAAAAATATAAAAAAATGGGTTGCTGTAACTAGAGTTGTAGAGGCAGTGATTAGTGGTAACAAGTGTGTAGCGCTGTACTGCACCCTGCTGGTCAAAAGATGTTAGTACAGATATACGCATGCCAAAAATACATACATTATTCATCATTAATATAGTAATGTTCTTTTGTGCCACCATAAAAGGTAATAGGTGATATAGCAAAGAACAACAAAGATGTTTTAAAATTAAACAATAAATGTTAAGTTATTTTCATGTGCACTCTTTTTCACGCGCCTCGACAGTCAAAAAGTTTGTTCATTGGTGTGTCTCGTGTCTACTTTGGGACTTACTTTTGTCCCGTCTTTACTCCCGTGCGGCCGCCATCTTGCCGCACGTGCTGATGAATCCATTCGTGACCCGCGCACACCTGTCTCCTAATGAGCTGCGGGCTACCAATCAAAACAAATGTACCCGCATCCAATCCATCTTCACTTCTGTCAGTGGAGCTGAATTCAAGACAGCCATCTTTATTACACAAACAACAAAAACCCGCACAGTTCAATTCCCAAGTAGAAAACCATCAGGTGTGTCATTTACGACAGCAAAAATAAAACAACCAAAAACAAGTCACTAAATGCTGGCCAGCATTAAAAACGAACCAAAACAAAGAGCAAGGACGGCGCCGCAACCGCTGTGGAGTCCCTCGAGTCCTGCAAGAAGCCAAACGTCACCATGAGGAAGGACAACAAACGCCAACAACATTTACAGATTTACTCGTGCGCGCGCTCACCAACCTAACAGAAGGCCACGAGTGCGGCCGCCATCTTGCCGTAAATGGCGAACAATCCAATCAACGCGCACCTCTGGCTTTATAAACTGCAGACCTGCGGTCATCGGCCATCTTCCACTTTTGCACACGAGCGCCGCCTACTGGCCTGTCATCCGGACTGCAAAAGGGTTGCTTTTCTCTTTTCCTGCCACAAAAATAAAAGTCAATCACAACCAAAGTTATTTTCTATTAAATTTTTTTATTAATTAAATTGTTAGGATCGTTACCAACAGTGTTCGGGTTCGGGTTAGGGTTCGGGGTTAGGGGTTTAGCATGTACATTTGTCACCTCTGCTGGTCGCAGCCAAAAAAGTGCACGTTATTTTGCATGTCTGTCATTCATCATCCATGAACACGACTGCATTTGAATGTTGCTCGAATTTCTTTGGATGCGACTTGGTGTCAAAAGTTTGACAACCACCGTTCGGGAGGATCAGGAAGCAAAACCAGCTTTCAGTACATGTGACAGAAATCCATTGCTGCGATTGGACGGCTTGAGACCAAGAAAGAAGAAATCCTTCTCACCGTGTCACTGATTCTTTCATACAAGTCAAACGGACAAAAAGTTCCAGAATGCAAACAAATCTCCTCTCATGCACCAAAGCATGTAAAACCCGTTGCGTGTCTTCACATAAACGTCACATTTGAAATATTCTCTGATCAAGTAAATATTGCTCAGGAATGTGGTGTACAGCAGTCGTTCAGGGATTTTTGTGACAAAAAAAAAAAGTTGTAACAGTCTTGAGCAGACAAGCAGTTTTTTTTGTTATTATTTTTTTTTTTTAAGTACTTCTCGTGGTGTGGGGGGGGGGGGGAACATTTAGCTGCCACGAATATGGTGAAACTCGTGTCATGTGAAAGGAAATAAACAAGTGGACTACAACTAACATGGCCGTCCCTCCCTGCGCAGAAGCCCTGAGGACAAATCATAAAAATAAAAATTCTTGATTCTCAAGGGAACACTTCCTGGTTCCTTGTGGTCTCCATAGCAACAAGGATGACCAAACAAACAAAACAAACTATCACAGTTCTTGAAATCGTCCAGTTTTAAAGGAAGGAGAAAAAAGAAGCAGGGAAAAAAAAAAAAAGGTCCAGTGAGTACAGCAGGGCTAAACTAAGCTAAGCTAGTTACAATCGTAAACAAAGTCATAGTTGCTAGGCTCTTTGGGAATGGGGGGCGGCGCTTCGGGGATCTGGATGTTCTCCAGGTCCAGTAGGCGGAGCTTCATCTCCATGGAGAGCAGCGTGTCCATGTCGGATTTGGTGTAGTCGCTGGTCATCTCCTTGCCGAGGAGCGCGTTCAGACCGTCCGTCCACACACTGGTGACGGGTTCAAGGACAAAGAGTCAACAACTGACGACCAACATGATGTCAACTGAGAAACAAAAGAGGACAATATTGCAAAATACATGCCAATACAACGAGCAGCTCAATTGAAATGACTTTGCAGCCCACTAGATGGCGCCGTGGCACAATGGTTAAGAATCACTGCAGTTGAGGATGACAGCTGCCATTAGCCATTGTACACAATTAGCATCCTCTATTTTCCATTCTCCGTAAGCTGCTGCCAGGAGCTGCTATTGAGCTTTTTCTGCTTCTTTTTTAGCTTCCAACTGCTCCCAATTGCAGATAACGGGTGGCTAACGCTCGCTTTCAGCAGCTACGACCAGCTGCACTTTTAACTTCCTGTCACGTAGCCACTGTTAGCTTCTTATTAAAATTGTTATTATTCGTTTAACTTCAAATGTACAGAACATATTGTTGAACATTATATAGAAAAGGTAACAGACAAGCTTAGAAATCTCCTAAAACAACGCAATTTTATTTTATTTTTATTTTATTTTTAATTTATTTTTATTTTATTTTAATTTTATTTTTATTTTTATTTTTATTTTTATTTTTATTTTTATTTTTATTTTTATTTTTATTTTTATTTTTATTTTTATTTTTATTTTATTTTTATTTTTATTTTATTTTTATTTTATTTTTATTTTATTTTTATTTTATTTTTATTTTATTTTATTTTATTTTATTTTTATTTTATTTTATTTTTATTTTTATTTTTATTTTTATTTTAAATTTAATTTAATTTTATTTTATTTTTAATTTAATTTTATTTAATTTTATTTTAAATTTAATTTTATTTTAAATTTAATTTTAATTTAATTTTATTTTATTTTAAATTTAATTTAATTTAATTTTATTTTATTTTATTTTAAATATAATTTTATTTTATTTTAAATTTAATTTCATTTTATTTTAAATTAAATTTAATTTTATTTTAAATTTAATTTTATTTTAAATTTAATTTTATTTTAAATTTAATTTAATTTAATTTAATTTTATTTTAAATGTAATTTAATTTTATTTTAAATTTAATTTTATTTTATTTTAAATTTAATTTAATTTTATTTTAAATTTAATTTTATTTTATTTTATTTTAAATTTAATTTTTATTTTATTTTAAATTTAATTTTTATTTTAAATTTAATTTTATTTTATTTTATTTTATTTTAAATTTAATTTAATTTAATTTAATTTTATTTTAAATTTAATTTTATTTTAAATTTAATTTAATTTAATTTAATTTTATTTTAAATGTAATTTAATTTTATTTTAAATTTAATTTTATTTTATTTTAAATTTAATTTAATTTAATTTAATTTTATTTTAAATTTAATTTAATTTTATTTTATTTTAAATTTAATTTTTATTTTAAATTTAATTTAATTTTATTTTAAATTTAATTTTATTTTATTTTAAATTTAATTTAATTTAATTTTATTTTAAATTTAATTTAATTTAATTTAATTTTATTTTAAATTTAATTTAATTTAATTTAATTTTATTTTAAATGTAATTTAATTTTATTTTAAATTAAATTTAATTTTATTTTAAATTTAATTTAATTTTATTTTAAATTTAATTTTATTTTATTTTAATTTTATTTTAAATTTAATTTTATTTTAAATTTAATTTAATTTTATTTTATTTAAAATTTAATTTTATTTTAAATTTAATTTTATTTTATTTCAAAAAAAAATTAAATTAAATTAAATTTAAAATAAAATAAAATTAAATTAAATTTTAAATAAAATTAAATTTTAAATAAAATTAAATTAAATTAAATTTTAAATAAAATAAAATAAAATTAAATTTAAAATAAAAATTAAATTTAAAATAAAATAAAATTAAATTTAAAATAAAATTAAATTTAATTTAAAATAAAATAAAATTAAATTTAAAATAAAATAAAATTATATTTAAAATAAAATAAAATAAAATTAAATTAAATTAAATTTAAAATAAAATTAAATTAAATTAAATTTAAAATAAAATAAAATAAAATAAAATTTAAAATAAAATAAAATTATATTTAAAATAAAATAAAATTACATTTAAAATAAAATTAAATTAAATTAAATTAAATTTAAAATAAAATTAAATTTAAAATAAAATTAAAATAAAATTAAATTAAATTTAAAATAAAATAAAATTAAATTTAAAATAAAATTAAATTACATTTAAAATAAAATAAAATTAAATTAAATTAAATTTAAAATAAAATTAAATTAAATTAAATTTAAAATAAAATAAAATTAAATTTAAAATAAAATTAAATTACATTTAAAATAAAATTAAATTAAATTAAATTAAATTTAAAATAAAATTAAATTTAAAATAAAATTAAATTAAATTAAATTAAATTTAAAATAAAATAAAATTAAATTAAATTTTAAATAATAGTGAGCACCCACTTGTGGAGATGTTAGCCAACGCTAATCTGTGTATCAACCAAATCTCACTTTCGGATTTGATATTATAGTCTTAGTCTGTGTAGTCCAGTAGTTGCTTGAAATTGGCAAATTTTCACAAGTCATGTCTGGAGAAACTTGGTGTGAAGAATTTACATATAGGCCATAATACTGCTGGGTCAACAGAGAGTCCGGCTTTTATTACCATGACGACCAGGGAACTAGAGAGAGTTGTTAAAAAAAAAAAAAAAAAAATGCTCATAGAGAAAATATGTTTAACTTGTGAAACTTATGAACCAAACCAGGTTTACACTTTTGGAATTGTACATTGCAAGTGTGTAAATGCCAAGAGTCTCACAACCTTGGCATGTGCAAGCAGGCATCCCAACATCAACAAAAACAAACTCAAGGTCTCCTCCTACATACAAGCATTGCCTCTGTGCTGACTGGGAGAATGTGACGTACCCATGCCAGTCAAGGTCCACCACGAACACGAGGAGTCCTTTTTTTAAACTGCACTGGCAGTACAGAATGTACAAAATACAAAAAAAAATATAAAAAAATGGGTTGCTGTAACTAGAGTTGTAGAGGCAGTGATTAGTGGTAACAAGTGTGTAGCGCTGTACTGCACCCTGCTGGTCAAAAGATGTTAGTACAGATATACGCATGCCAAAAATACATACATTATTCATCATTAATATAGTAATGTTCTTTTGTGCCACCATAAAAGGTAATAGGTGATATAGCAAAGAACAACAAAGATGTTTTAAAATTAAACAATAAATGTTAAGTTATTTTCATGTGCACTCTTTTTCACGCGCCTCGACAGTCAAAAAGTTTGTTCATTGGTGTGTCTCGTGTCTACTTTGGGACTTACTTTTGTCCCGTCTTTACTCCCGTGCGGCCGCCATCTTGCCGCACGTGCTGATGAATCCATTCGTGACCCGCGCACACCTGTCTCCTAATGAGCTGCGGGCTACCAATCAAAACAAATGTACCCGCATCCAATCCATCTTCACTTCTGTCAGTGGAGCTGAATTCAAGACAGCCATCTTTATTACACAAACAACAAAAACCCGCACAGTTCAATTCCCAAGTAGAAAACCATCAGGTGTGTCATTTACGACAGCAAAAATAAAACAACCAAAAACAAGTCACTAAAAGCTGGCCAGCATTAAAAACGAACCAAAACAAAGAGCAAGGACGGCGCCGCAACCGCTGTGGAGTCCCTCGAGTCCTGCAAGAAGCCAAACGTCACCATGAGGAAGGACAACAAACGCCAACAACATTTACAGATTTACTCGTGCGCGCGCTCACCAACCTAACAGAAGGCCACGAGTGCGGCCGCCATCTTGCCGTAAATGGCGAACAATCCAATCAACGCGCACCTCTGGCTTTATAAACTGCAGACCTGCGGTCATCGGCCATCTTCCACTTTTGCACACGAGCGCCGCCTACTGGCCTGTCATCCGGACTGCAAAAGGGTTGCTTTTCTCTTTTCCTGCCACAAAAATAAAAGTCAATCACAACCAAAGTTATTTTCTATTAAATTTTTTTATTAATTAAATTGTTAGGATCGTTACCAACAGTGTTCGGGTTCGGGTTAGGGTTCGGGGTTAGGGGTTTAGCATGTACATTTGTCACCTCTGCTGGTCGCAGCCAAAAAAGTGCACGTTATTTTGCATGTCTGTCATTCATCATCCATGAACACGACTGCATTTGAATGTTGCTCGAATTTCTTTGGATGCGACTTGGTGTCAAAAGTTTGACAACCACCGTTCGGGAGGATCAGGAAGCAAAACCAGCTTTCAGTACATGTGACAGAAATCCATTGCTGCGATTGGACGGCTTGAGACCAAGAAAGAAGAAATCCTTCTCACCGTGTCACTGATTCTTTCATACAAGTCAAACGGACAAAAAGTTCCAGAATGCAAACAAATCTCCTCTCATGCACCAAAGCATGTAAAACCCGTTGCGTGTCTTCACATAAACGTCACATTTGAAATATTCTCTGATCAAGTAAATATTGCTCAGGAATGTGGTGTACAGCAGTCGTTCAGGGATTTTTGTGACAAAAAAAAAAAGTTGTAACAGTCTTGAGCAGACAAGCAGTTTTTTTTGTTATTTTTTTTTTTTTTTAAGTACTTCTCGTGGTGTGGGGGGGGGGGGAACATTTAGCTGCCACGAATATGGTGAAACTCGTGTCATGTGAAAGGAAATAAACAAGTGGACTACAACTAACATGGCCGTCCCTCCCTGCGCAGAAGCCCTGAGGACAAATCATAAAAATAAAAATTCTTGATTCTCAAGGGAACACTTCCTGGTTCCTTGTGGTCTCCATAGCAACAAGGATGACCAAACAAACAAAACAAACTATCACAGTTCTTGAAATCGTCCAGTTTTAAAGGAAGGAGAAAAAAGAAGCAGGGAAAAAAAAAAAAAGGTCCAGTGAGTACAGCAGGGCTAAACTAAGCTAAGCTAGTTACAATCGTAAACAAAGTCATAGTTGCTAGGCTCTTTGGGAATGGGGGGCGGCGCTTCGGGGATCTGGATGTTCTCCAGGTCCAGTAGGCGGAGCTTCATCTCCATGGAGAGCAGCGTGTCCATGTCGGATTTGGTGTAGTCGCTGGTCATCTCCTTGCCGAGGAGCGCGTTCAGACCGTCCGTCCACACACTGGTGACGGGTTCAAGGACAAAGAGTCAACAACTGACGACCAACATGATGTCAACTGAGAAACAAAAGAGGACAATATTGCAAAATACATGCCAATACAACGAGCAGCTCAATTGAAATGACTTTGCAGCCCACTAGATGGCGCCGTGGCACAATGGTTAAGAATCACTGCAGTTGAGGATGACAGCTGCCATTAGCCATTGTACACAATTAGCATCCTCTATTTTCCATTCTCCGTAAGCTGCTGCCAGGAGCTGCTATTGAGCTTTTTCTGCTTCTTTTTTAGCTTCCAACTGCTCCCAATTGCAGATAACGGGTGGCTAACGCTCGCTTTCAGCAGCTACGACCAGCTGCACTTTTAACTTCCTGTCACGTAGCCACTGTTAGCTTCTTATTAAAATTGTTATTATTCGTTTAACTTCAAATGTACAGAACATATTGTTGAACATTATATAGAAAAGGTAACAGACAAGCTTAGAAATCTCCTAAAACAACGCAATTTTATTTTATTTTTATTTTATTTTTAATTTATTTTTATTTTATTTTAATTTTATTTTTATTTTTATTTTTATTTTTATTTTTATTTTATTTTTATTTTATTTTTATTTTATTTTTATTTTATTTTTATTTTATTTTTATTTTATTTTATTTTATTTTATTTTTATTTTATTTTATTTTTATTTTTATTTTTATTTTTATTTTTATTTTAAATTTAATTTAATTTTATTTTATTTTTAATTTAATTTTATTTAATTTTATTTTAAATTTAATTTTATTTTAAATTTAATTTTAATTTAATTTTATTTTATTTTAAATTTAATTTAATTTAATTTTATTTTATTTTATTTTAAATATAATTTTATTTTATTTTAAATTTAATTTCATTTTATTTTAAATTAAATTTAATTTTATTTTAAATTTAATTTTATTTTAAATTTAATTTAATTTAATTTAATTTTATTTTAAATGTAATTTAATTTTATTTTAAATTTAATTTTATTTTATTTTAAATTTAATTTAATTTTATTTTAAATTTAATTTTATTTTATTTTATTTTAAATTTAATTTTTATTTTATTTTAAATTTAATTTTTATTTTAAATTTAATTTTATTTTATTTTATTTTATTTTAAATTTAATTTAATTTAATTTAATTTAATTTTATTTTAAATTTAATTTTATTTTAAATTTAATTTAATTTAATTTAATTTTATTTTAAATGTAATTTAATTTTATTTTAAATTTAATTTTATTTTATTTTAAATTTAATTTAATTTAATTTAATTTTATTTTAAATTTAATTTAATTTTATTTTATTTTAAATTTAATTTTTATTTTAAATTTAATTTAATTTTATTTTAAATTTAATTTTATTTTATTTTAAATTTAATTTAATTTAATTTTATTTTAAATTTAATTTAATTTAATTTAATTTAATTTTATTTTAAATTTAATTTAATTTAATTTAATTTTATTTTAAATGTAATTTAATTTTATTTTAAATTAAATTTAATTTTATTTTAAATTTAATTTAATTTTATTTTAAATTTAATTTTATTTTATTTTAATTTTATTTTAAATTTAATTTTATTTTAAATTTAATTTTATTTTATTTTATTTAAAATTTAATTTTATTTTAAATTTAATTTTATTTTATTTCAAAAAAAAATTAAATTAAATTAAATTTAAAATAAAATAAAATTAAATTAAATTTTAAATAAAATTAAATTTTAAATAAAATTAAATTAAATTAAATTTTAAATAAAATAAAATAAAATTAAATTTAAAATAAAAATTAAATTTAAAATAAAATAAAATTAAATTTAAAATAAAATTAAATTTAATTTAAAATAAAATAAAATTAAATTTAAAATAAAATAAAATTATATTTAAAATAAAATAAAATAAAATTAAATTAAATTAAATTTAAAATAAAATAAAATTAAATTAAATTTAAAATAAAATAAAATAAAATTTAAAATAAAATAAAATTATATTTAAAATAAAATAAAATTACATTTAAAATAAAATTAAATTACATTTAAAATAAAATTAAATTAAATTAAATTAAATTTAAAATAAAATTAAATTAAATTAAATTTAAAATAAAATTAAATTAAATTAAATTAAATTAAATTTAAAATAAAATAAAATTAAATTTAAAATAAAATTAAATTACATTTAAAATAAAATTAAATTAAATTAAATTAAATTTAAAATTAAATTAAATTTAAAATAAAATTAAATTTAAAATAAAATTAAATTAAATTAAATTAAATTTAAAATAAAATAAAATTAAATTAAATTTTAAATAATAGTGAGCACCCACTTGTGGAGATGTTAGCCAACGCTAATCTGTGTATCAACCAAATCTCACTTTCGGATTTGATATTATAGTCTTAGTCTGTGTAGTCCAGTAGTTGCTTGAAATTGGCAAATTTTCACAAGTCATGTCTGGAGAAACTTGGTGTGAAGAATTTACATATAGGCCATAATACTGCTGGGTCAACAGAGAGTCCGGCTTTTATTACCATGACGACCAGGGAACTAGAGAGAGTTGTTAAAAAAAAAAAAAAAAAAATGCTCATAGAGAAAATATGTTTAACTTGTGAAACTTATGAACCAAACCAGGTTTACACTTTTGGAATTGTACATTGCAAGTGTGTAAATGCCAAGAGTCTCACAACCTTGGCATGTGCAAGCAGGCATCCCAACATCAACAAAAACAAACTCAAGGTCTCCTCCTACATACAAGCATTGCCTCTGTGCTGACTGGGAGAATGTGACGTACCCATGCCAGTCAAGGTCCACCACGAACACGAGGAGTCCTTTTTTTAAACTGCACTGGCAGTACAGAATGTACAAAATACAAAAAAAAATATAAAAAAATGGGTTGCTGTAACTAGAGTTGTAGAGGCAGTGATTAGTGGTAACAAGTGTGTAGCGCTGTACTGCACCCTGCTGGTCAAAAGATGTTAGTACAGATATACGCATGCCAAAAATACATACATTATTCATCATTAATATAGTAATGTTCTTTTGTGCCACCATAAAAGGTAATAGGTGATATAGCAAAGAACAACAAAGATGTTTTAAAATTAAACAATAAATGTTAAGTTATTTTCATGTGCACTCTTTTTCACGCGCCTCGACAGTCAAAAAGTTTGTTCATTGGTGTGTCTCGTGTCTACTTTGGGACTTACTTTTGTCCCGTCTTTACTCCCGTGCGGCCGCCATCTTGCCGCACGTGCTGATGAATCCATTCGTGACCCGCGCACACCTGTCTCCTAATGAGCTGCGGGCTACCAATCAAAACAAATGTACCCGCATCCAATCCATCTTCACTTCTGTCAGTGGAGCTGAATTCAAGACAGCCATCTTTATTACACAAACAACAAAAACCCGCACAGTTCAATTCCCAAGTAGAAAACCATCAGGTGTGTCATTTACGACAGCAAAAATAAAACAACCAAAAACAAGTCACTAAATGCTGGCCAGCATTAAAAACGAACCAAAACAAAGAGCAAGGACGGCGCCGCAACCGCTGTGGAGTCCCTCGAGTCCTGCAAGAAGCCAAACGTCACCATGAGGAAGGACAACAAACGCCAACAACATTTACAGATTTACTCGTGCGCGCGCTCACCAACCTAACAGAAGGCCACGAGTGCGGCCGCCATCTTGCCGTAAATGGCGAACAATCCAATCAACGCGCACCTCTGGCTTTATAAACTGCAGACCTGCGGTCATCGGCCATCTTCCACTTTTGCACACGAGCGCCGCCTACTGGCCTGTCATCCGGACTGCAAAAGGGTTGCTTTTCTCTTTTCCTGCCACAAAAATAAAAGTCAATCACAACCAAAGTTATTTTCTATTAAATTTTTTTATTAATTAAATTGTTAGGATCGTTACCAACAGTGTTCGGGTTCGGGTTAGGGTTCGGGGTTAGGGGTTTAGCATGTACATTTGTCACCTCTGCTGGTCGCAGCCAAAAAAGTGCACGTTATTTTGCATGTCTGTCATTCATCATCCATGAACACGACTGCATTTGAATGTTGCTCGAATTTCTTTGGATGCGACTTGGTGTCAAAAGTTTGACAACCACCGTTCGGGAGGATCAGGAAGCAAAACCAGCTTTCAGTACATGTGACAGAAATCCATTGCTGCGATTGGACGGCTTGAGACCAAGAAAGAAGAAATCCTTCTCACCGTGTCACTGATTCTTTCATACAAGTCAAACGGACAAAAAGTTCCAGAATGCAAACAAATCTCCTCTCATGCACCAAAGCATGTAAAACCCGTTGCGTGTCTTCACATAAACGTCACATTTGAAATATTCTCTGATCAAGTAAATATTGCTCAGGAATGTGGTGTACAGCAGTCGTTCAGGGATTTTTGTGACAAAAAAAAAAAGTTGTAACAGTCTTGAGCAGACAAGCAGTTTTTTTTGTTATTATTATTTTTTTTTAAGTACTTCTCGTGGTGTGGGGGGGGGGGGGAACATTTAGCTGCCACGAATATGGTGAAACTCGTGTCATGTGAAAGGAAATAAACAAGTGGACTACAACTAACATGGCCGTCCCTCCCTGCGCAGAAGCCCTGAGGACAAATCATAAAAATAAAAATTCTTGATTCTCAAGGGAACACTTCCTGGTTCCTTGTGGTCTCCATAGCAACAAGGATGACCAAACAAACAAAACAAACTATCACAGTTCTTGAAATCGTCCAGTTTTAAAGGAAGGAGAAAAAAGAAGCAGGGAAAAAAAAAAAAAGGTCCAGTGAGTACAGCAGGGCTAAACTAAGCTAAGCTAGTTACAATCGTAAACAAAGTCATAGTTGCTAGGCTCTTTGGGAATGGGGGGCGGCGCTTCGGGGATCTGGATGTTCTCCAGGTCCAGTAGGCGGAGCTTCATCTCCATGGAGAGCAGCGTGTCCATGTCGGATTTGGTGTAGTCGCTGGTCATCTCCTTGCCGAGGAGCGCGTTCAGACCGTCCGTCCACACACTGGTGACGGGTTCAAGGACAAAGAGTCAACAACTGACGACCAACATGATGTCAACTGAGAAACAAAAGAGGACAATATTGCAAAATACATGCCAATACAACGAGCAGCTCAATTGAAATGACTTTGCAGCCCACTAGATGGCGCCGTGGCACAATGGTTAAGAATCACTGCAGTTGAGGATGACAGCTGCCATTAGCCATTGTACACAATTAGCATCCTCTATTTTCCATTCTCCGTAAGCTGCTGCCAGGAGCTGCTATTGAGCTTTTTCTGCTTCTTTTTTAGCTTCCAACTGCTCCCAATTGCAGATAACGGGTGGCTAACGCTCGCTTTCAGCAGCTACGACCAGCTGCACTTTTAACTTCCTGTCACGTAGCCACTGTTAGCTTCTTATTAAAATTGTTATTATTCGTTTAACTTCAAATGTACAGAACATATTGTTGAACATTATATAGAAAAGGTAACAGACAAGCTTAGAAATCTCCTAAAACAACGCAATTTTATTTTATTTTTATTTTATTTTTAATTTATTTTTATTTTATTTTAATTTTATTTTTATTTTTATTTTTATTTTTATTTTTATTTTTATTTTTATTTTTATTTTTATTTTTATTTTTATTTTTATTTTTATTTTATTTTTATTTTTATTTTTATTTTATTTTTATTTTATTTTTATTTTATTTTTATTTTATTTTTATTTTATTTTATTTTATTTTATTTTTATTTTATTTTTATTTTTATTTTTATTTTAAATTTAATTTAATTTTATTTTGTTTTTAATTTAATTTTATTTAATTTTATTTTAAATTTAATTTTATTTTAAATTTAATTTTAATTTAATTTTATTTTATTTTAAATTTAATTTAATTTAATTTTATTTTATTTTATTTTAAATATAATTTAATTTTATTTTAAATTTAATTTCATTTTATTTTAAATTAAATTTAATTTTATTTTAAATTTAATTTTATTTTAAATTTAATTTTATTTTAAATTTAATTTAATTTAATTTAATTTTATTTTAAATGTAATTTAATTTTATTTTAAATTTAATTTTATTTTATTTTAAATTTAATTTAATTTTATTTTAAATTTAATTTTATTTTATTTTATTTTAAATTTAATTTTTATTTTATTTTAAATTTAATTTTTATTTTAAATTTAATTTTATTTTATTTTATTTTATTTTAAATTTAATTTTATTTTAAATTTAATTTAATTTAATTTAATTTTATTTTAAATGTAATTTAATTTTATTTTAAATTTAATTTTATTTTATTTTAAATTTAATTTAATTTAATTTAATTTTATTTTAAATTTAATTTAATTTTATTTTATTTTAAATTTAATTTTTATTTTAAATTTAATTTAATTTTATTTTAAATTTAATTTTATTTTATTTTAAATTTAATTTAATTTAATTTTATTTTAAATTTAATTTAATTTAATTTAATTTTATTTTAAATTTAATTTAATTTAATTTAATTTTATTTTAAATGTAATTTAATTTTATTTTAAATTAAATTTAATTTTATTTTAAATTTAATTTAATTTTATTTTAAATTTAATTTTATTTTATTTTAATTTTATTTTAAATTTAATTTTATTTTAAATTTAATTTTATTTTATTTTATTTAAAATTTAATTTTATTTTAAATTTAATTTTATTTTATTTCAAAAAAAAATTAAATTAAATTAAATTTAAAATAAAATAAAATTAAATTAAATTTTAAATAAAATTAAATTTTAAATAAAATTAAATTAAATTAAATTTTAAATAAAATAAAATAAAATTAAATTTTAAATAAAAATTAAATTTAAAATAAAATAAAATTAAATTTAAAATAAAATTAAATTTAATTTAAAATAAAATAAAATTAAATTTAAAATAAAATAAAATTATATTTAAAATAAAATAAAATAAAATTAAATTAAATTAAATTTAAAATAAAATAAAATTAAATTAAATTTAAAATAAAATAAAATAAAATTTAAAATAAAATAAAATTATATTTAAAATAAAATAAAATTACATTTAAAATAAAATTAAATTAAATTAAATTAAATTTAAAATAAAATTAAATTTAAAATAAAATTAAAATAAAATTAAATTAAATTTAAAATAAAATAAAATTAAATTTAAAATAAAATTAAATTACATTTAAAATAAAATTAATTTAAATTAAATTAAATTTAAAATAAAATTAAATTAAATTAAATTTAAAATAAAATTAAATTAAATTAAATTAAATTAAATTTAAAATAAAATAAAATTAAATTTAAAATAAAATTAAATTACATTTAAAATAAAATTAAATTAAATTAAATTAAATTTAAAATTAAATTAAATTTAAAATAAAATTAAATTTAAAATAAAATTAAATTAAATTAAATTAAATTTAAAATAAAATAAAATTAAATTAAATTTTAAATAATAGTGAGCACCCACTTGTGGAGATGTTAGCCAACGCTAATCTGTGTATCAACCAAATCTCACTTTCGGATTTGATATTATAGTCTTAGTCTGTGTAGTCCAGTAGTTGCTTGAAATTGGCAAATTTTCACAAGTCATGTCTGGAGAAACTTGGTGTGAAGAATTTACATATAGGCCATAATACTGCTGGGTCAACAGAGAGTCCGGCTTTTATTACCATGACGACCAGGGAACTAGAGAGAGTTGTTAAAAAAAAAAAAAAAAAAATGCTCATAGAGAAAATATGTTTAACTTGTGAAACTTATGAACCAAACCAGGTTTACACTTTTGGAATTGTACATTGCAAGTGTGTAAATGCCAAGAGTCTCACAACCTTGGCATGTGCAAGCAGGCATCCCAACATCAACAAAAACAAACTCAAGGTCTCCTCCTACATACAAGCATTGCCTCTGTGCTGACTGGGAGAATGTGACGTACCCATGCCAGTCAAGGTCCACCACGAACACGAGGAGTCCTTTTTTTAAACTGCACTGGCAGTACAGAATGTACAAAATACAAAAAAATATATAAAAAAATGGGTTGCTGTAACTAGAGTTGTAGAGGCAGTGATTAGTGGTAACAAGTGTGTAGCGCTGTACTGCACCCTGCTGGTCAAAAGATGTTAGTACAGATATACGCATGCCAAAAATACATACATTATTCATCATTAATATAGTAATGTTCTTTTGTGCCACCATAAAAGGTAATAGGTGATATAGCAAAGAACAACAAAGATGTTTTAAAATTAAACAATAAATGTTAAGTTATTTTCATGTGCACTCTTTTTCACGCGCCTCGACAGTCAAAAAGTTTGTTCATTGGTGTGTCTCGTGTCTACTTTGGGACTTACTTTTGTCCCGTCTTTACTCCCGTGCGGCCGCCATCTTGCCGCACGTGCTGATGAATCCATTCGTGACCCGCGCACACCTGTCTCTTAATGAGCTGCGGGCTACCAATCAAAACAAATGTACCCGCATCCAATCCATCTTCACTTCTGTCAGTGGAGCTGAATTCAAGACAGCCATCTTTATTACACAAACAACAAAAACCCGCACAGTTCAATTCCCAAGTAGAAAACCATCAGGTGTGTCATTTACGACAGCAAAAATAAAACAACCAAAAACAAGTCACTAAATGCTGGCCAGCATTAAAAACGAACCAAAACAAAGAGCAAGGACGGCGCCGCAACCGCTGTGGAGTCCCTCGAGTCCTGCAAGAAGCCAAACGTCACCATGAGGAAGGACAACAAACGCCAACAACATTTACAGATTTACTCGTGCGCGCGCTCACCAACCTAACAGAAGGCCACGAGTGCGGCCGCCATCTTGCCGTAAATGGCGAACAATCCAATCAACGCGCACCTCTGGCTTTATAAACTGCAGACCTGCGGTCATCGGCCATCTTCCACTTTTGCACACGAGCGCCGCCTACTGGCCTGTCATCCGGACTGCAAAAGGGTTGCTTTTCTCTTTTCCTGCCACAAAAATAAAAGTCAATCACAACCAAAGTTATTTTCTATTAAATTTTTTTATTAATTAAATTGTTAGGATCGTTACCAACAGTGTTCGGGTTCGGGTTAGGGTTCGGGGTTAGGGGTTTAGCATGTACATTTGTCACCTCTGCTGGTCGCAGCCAAAAAAGTGCACGTTATTTTGCATGTCTGTCATTCATCATCCATGAACACGACTGCATTTGAATGTTGCTCGAATTTCTTTGGATGCGACTTGGTGTCAAAAGTTTGACAACCACCGTTCGGGAGGATCAGGAAGCAAAACCAGCTTTCAGTACATGTGACAGAAATCCATTGCTGCGATTGGACGGCTTGAGACCAAGAAAGAAGAAATCCTTCTCACCGTGTCACTGATTCTTTCATACAAGTCAAACGGACAAAAAGTTCCAGAATGCAAACAAATCTCCTCTCATGCACCAAAGCATGTAAAACCCGTTGCGTGTCTTCACATAAACGTCACATTTGAAATATTCTCTGATCAAGTAAATATTGCTCAGGAATGTGGTGTACAGCAGTCGTTCAGGGATTTTTGTGACAAAAAAAAAAAGTTGTAACAGTCTTGAGCAGACAAGCAGTTTTTTTTGTTATTTTTTTTTTTTTTAAGTACTTCTCGTGGTGTGGGGGGGGGGGGGGGAACATTTAGCTGCCACGAATATGGTGAAACTCGTGTCATGTGAAAGGAAATAAACAAGTGGACTACAACTAACATGGCCGTCCCTCCCTGCGCAGAAGCCCTGAGGACAAATCATAAAAATAAAAATTCTTGATTCTCAAGGGAACACTTCCTGGTTCCTTGTGGTCTCCATAGCAACAAGGATGACCAAACAAACAAAACAAACTATCACAGTTCTTGAAATCGTCCAGTTTTAAAGGAAGGAGAAAAAAGAAGCAGGGAAAAAAAAAAAAAGGTCCAGTGAGTACAGCAGGGCTAAACTAAGCTAAGCTAGTTACAATCGTAAACAAAGTCATAGTTGCTAGGCTCTTTGGGAATGGGGGGCGGCGCTTCGGGGATCTGGATGTTCTCCAGGTCCAGTAGGCGGAGCTTCATCTCCATGGAGAGCAGCGTGTCCATGTCGGATTTGGTGTAGTCGCTGGTCATCTCCTTGCCGAGAAGCGCGTTCAGACCGTCCGTCCACACACTGGTGACGGGTTCAAGGACAAAGAGTCAACAACTGACGACCAACATGATGTCAACTGAGAAACAAAAGAGGACAATATTGCAAAATACATGCCAATACAACGAGCAGCTCAATTGAAATGACTTTGCAGCCCACTAGATGGCGCCGTGGCACAATGGTTAAGAATCACTGCAGTTGAGGATGACAGCTGCCATTAGCCATTGTACACAATTAGCATCCTCTATTTTCCATTCTCCGTAAGCTGCTGCCAGGAGCTGCTATTGAGCTTTTTCTGCTTCTTTTTTAGCTTCCAACTGCTCCCAATTGCAGATAACGGGTGGCTAACGCTCGCTTTCAGCAGCTACGACCAGCTGCACTTTTAACTTCCTGTCACGTAGCCACTGTTAGCTTCTTATTAAAATTGTTATTATTCGTTTAACTTCAAATGTACAGAACATATTGTTGAACATTATATAGAAAAGGTAACAGACAAGCTTAGAAATCTCCTAAAACAACGCAATTTTATTTTATTTTTATTTTATTTTTAATTTATTTTTATTTTATTTTAATTTTATTTTTATTTTTATTTTTATTTTTATTTTTATTTTTATTTTTATTTTTATTTTTATTTTTATTTTTATTTTTATTTTTATTTTTATTTTTATTTTATTTTTATTTTATTTTTATTTTATTTTTATTTTATTTTTATTTTATTTTATTTTATTTTATTTTTATTTTATTTTATTTTTATTTTTATTTTTATTTTAAATTTAATTTAATTTTATTTTATTTTTAATTTAATTTTATTTAATTTTATTTTAAATTTAATTTTATTTTAAATTTAATTTTAATTTAATTTTATTTTATTTTAAATTTAATTTAATTCAATTTTATTTTATTTTATTTTAAATATAATTTTATTTTATTTTAAATTTAATTTCATTTTATTTTAAATTAAATTTAATTTTATTTTAAATTTAATTTTATTTTAAATTTAATTTTATTTTAAATTTAATTTAATTTAATTTAATTTTATTTTAAATGTTATTTAATTTTATTTTAAATTTAATTTTATTTTATTTTAAATTTAATTTAATTTTATTTTAAATTTAATTTTATTTTATTTTATTTTAAATTTAATTTTTATTTTATTTTAAATTTAATTTTTATTTTAAATTTAATTTAATTTTATTTTATTTTATTTTATTTTAAATTTAATTTAATTTAATTTTATTTTATTTTAAATTTAATTTTATTTTAAATTTAATTTAATTTAATTTAATTTTATTTTAAATGTAATTTAATTTTATTTTAAATTTAATTTTATTTTATTTTAAATTTAATTTAATTTAATTTAATTTTATTTTAAATTTAATTTAATTTTATTTTATTTTAAATTTAATTTTTATTTTAAATTTAATTTAATTTTATTTTAAATTTAATTTTATTTTATTTTAAATTTAATTTAATTTAATTTTATTTTAAATTTAATTTAATTTAATTTAATTTTATTTTAAATTTAATTTAATTTAATTTAATTTTATTTTAAATGTAATTTAATTTTATTTTAAATTAAATTTAATTTTATTTTAAATTAAATTTAATTTTATTTTAAATTTAATTTTATTTTATTTTAATTTTATTTTAAATTTAATTTTATTTTAAATTTAATTTTATTTTATTTTATTTAAAATTTAATTTTATTTTAAATTTAATTTTATTTTATTTCAAAAAAAAATTAAATTAAATTAAATTTAAAATAAAATAAAATTAAATTAAATTTTAAATAAAATTAAATTTTAAATAAAATTAAATTAAATTAAATTTTAAATAAAATAAAATAAAATTAAATTTAAAATAAAAATTAAATTTAAAATAAAATAAAATTAAATTTAAAATAAAATTAAATTTAATTTAAAATAAAATAAAATTAAATTTAAAATAAAATAAAATTATATTTAAAATAAAATAAAATAAAATTAAATTAAATTAAATTTAAAATAAAATAAAATTAAATTAAATTTAAAATAAAATAAAATAAAATTTAAAATAAAATAAAATTATATTTAAAATAAAATAAAATTACATTTAAAATAAAATTAAATTAAATTAAATTAAATTTAAAATAAAATTAAATTTAAAATAAAATTAAAATAAAATTAAATTAAATTTAAAATAAAATAAAATTAAATTTAAAATAAAATTAAATTACATTTAAAATAAAATTAAATTAAATTAAATTAAATTTAAAATAAAATTAAATTAAATTAAATTTAAAATAAAATTAAATTAAATTAAATTAAATTAAATTTAAAATAAAATAAAATTAAATTTAAAATAAAATTAAATTACATTTAAAATAAAATTAAATTAAATTAAATTAAATTTAAAATAAAATTAAATTTAAAATAAAATTAAATTAAATTAAATTAAATTTAAAATAAAATAAAATTAAATTAAATTTTAAATAATAGTGAGCACCCACTTGTGGAGATGTTAGCCAACGCTAATCTGTGTATCAACCAAATCTCACTTTCGGATTTGATATTATAGTCTTAGTCTGTGTAGTCCAGTAGTTGCTTGAAATTGGCAAATTTTCACAAGTCATGTCTGGAGAAACTTGGTGTGAAGAATTTACATATAGGCCATAATACTGCTGGGTCAACAGAGAGTCCGGCTTTTATTACCATGACGACCAGGGAACTAGAGAGAGTTGTTAAAAAAAAAAAAAAAAAAATGCTCATAGAGAAAATATGTTTAACTTGTGAAACTTATGAACCAAACCAGGTTTACACTTTTGGAATTGTACATTGCAAGTGTGTAAATGCCAAGAGTCTCACAACCTTGGCATGTGCAAGCAGGCATCCCAACATCAACAAAAACAAACTCAAGGTCTCCTCCTACATACAAGCATTGCCTCTGTGCTGACTGGGAGAATGTGACGTACCCATGCCAGTCAAGGTCCACCACGAACACGAGGAGTCCTTTTTTTAAACTGCACTGGCAGTACAGAATGTACAAAATACAAAAAAAAATATAAAAAAATGGGTTGCTGTAACTAGAGTTGTAGAGGCAGTGATTAGTGGTAACAAGTGTGTAGCGCTGTACTGCACCCTGCTGGTCAAAAGATGTTAGTACAGATATACGCATGCCAAAAATACATACATTATTCATCATTAATATAGTAATGTTCTTTTGTGCCACCATAAAAGGTAATAGGTGATATAGCAAAGAACAACAAAGATGTTTTAAAATTAAACAATAAATGTTAAGTTATTTTCATGTGCACTCTTTTTCACGCGCCTCGACAGTCAAAAAGTTTGTTCATTGGTGTGTCTCGTGTCTACTTTGGGACTTACTTTTGTCCCGTCTTTACTCCCGTGCGGCCGCCATCTTGCCGCACGTGCTGATGAATCCATTCGTGACCCGCGCACACCTGTCTCCTAATGAGCTGCGGGCTACCAATCAAAACAAATGTACCCGCATCCAATCCATCTTCACTTCTGTCAGTGGAGCTGAATTCAAGACAGCCATCTTTATTACACAAACAACAAAAACCCGCACAGTTCAATTCCCAAGTAGAAAACCATCAGGTGTGTCATTTACGACAGCAAAAATAAAACAACCAAAAACAAGTCACTAAATGCTGGCCAGCATTAAAAACGAACCAAAACAAAGAGCAAGGACGGCGCCGCAACCGCTGTGGAGTCCCTCGAGTCCTGCAAGAAGCCAAACGTCACCATGAGGAAGGACAACAAACGCCAACAACATTTACAGATTTACTCGTGCGCGCGCTCACCAACCTAACAGAAGGCCACGAGTGCGGCCGCCATCTTGCCGTAAATGGCGAACAATCCAATCAACGCGCACCTCTGGCTTTATAAACTGCAGACCTGCGGTCATCGGCCATCTTCCACTTTTGCACACGAGCGCCGCCTACTGGCCTGTCATCCGGACTGCAAAAGGGTTGCTTTTCTCTTTTCCTGCCACAAAAATAAAAGTCAATCACAACCAAAGTTATTTTCTATTAAATTTTTTTATTAATTAAATTGTTAGGATCGTTACCAACAGTGTTCGGGTTCGGGTTAGGGTTCGGGGTTAGGGGTTTAGCATGTACATTTGTCACCTCTGCTGGTCGCAGCCAAAAAAGTGCACGTTATTTTGCATGTCTGTCATTCATCATCCATGAACACGACTGCATTTGAATGTTGCTCGAATTTCTTTGGATGCGACTTGGTGTCAAAAGTTTGACAACCACCGTTCGGGAGGATCAGGAAGCAAAACCAGCTTTCAGTACATGTGACAGAAATCCATTGCTGCGATTGGACGGCTTGAGACCAAGAAAGAAGAAATCCTTCTCACCGTGTCACTGATTCTTTCATACAAGTCAAACGGACAAAAAGTTCCAGAATGCAAACAAATCTCCTCTCATGCACCAAAGCATGTAAAACCCGTTGCGTGTCTTCACATAAACGTCACATTTGAAATATTCTCTGATCAAGTAAATATTGCTCAGGAATGTGGTGTACAGCAGTCGTTCAGGGATTTTTGTGACAAAAAAAAAAAGTTGTAACAGTCTTGAGCAGACAAGCAGTTTTTTTTGTTATTTTTTTTTTTTTTTAAGTACTTCTCGTGGTGTGGGGGGGGGGGGGGGGGAACATTTAGCTGCCACGAATATGGTGAAACTCGTGTCATGTGAAAGGAAATAAACAAGTGGACTACAACTAACATGGCCGTCCCTCCCTGCGCAGAAGCCCTGAGGACAAATCATAAAAATAAAAATTCTTGATTCTCAAGGGAACACTTCCTGGTTCCTTGTGGTCTCCATAGCAACAAGGATGACCAAACAAACAAAACAAACTATCACAGTTCTTGAAATCGTCCAGTTTTAAAGGAAGGAGAAAAAAGAAGCAGGGAAAAAAAAAAAAAGGTCCAGTGAGTACAGCAGGGCTAAACTAAGCTAAGCTAGTTACAATCGTAAACAAAGTCATAGTTGCTAGGCTCTTTGGGAATGGGGGGCGGCGCTTCGGGGATCTGGATGTTCTCCAGGTCCAGTAGGCGGAGCTTCATCTCCATGGAGAGCAGCGTGTCCATGTCGGATTTGGTGTAGTCGCTGGTCATCTCCTTGCCGAGGAGCGCGTTCAGACCGTCCGTCCACACACTGGTGACGGGTTCAAGGACAAAGAGTCAACAACTGACGACCAACATGATGTCAACTGAGAAACAAAAGAGGACAATATTGCAAAATACATGCCAATACAACGAGCAGCTCAATTGAAATGACTTTGCAGCCCACTAGATGGCGCCGTGGCACAATGGTTAAGAATCACTGCAGTTGAGGATGACAGCTGCCATTAGCCATTGTACACAATTAGCATCCTCTATTTTCCATTCTCCGTAAGCTGCTGCCAGGAGCTGCTATTGAGCTTTTTCTGCTTCTTTTTTAGCTTCCAACTGCTCCCAATTGCAGATAACGGGTGGCTAACGCTCGCTTTCAGCAGCTACGACCAGCTGCACTTTTAACTTCCTGTCACGTAGCCACTGTTAGCTTCTTATTAAAATTGTTATTTTTCGTTTAACTTCAAATGTACAGAACATATTGTTGAACATTATATAGAAAAGGTAACAGACAAGCTTAGAAATCTCCTAAAACAACGCAATTTTATTTTATTTTTATTTTATTTTTAATTTATTTTTATTTTATTTTAATTTTATTTTTATTTTTATTTTTATTTTTATTTTTATTTTTATTTTTATTTTTATTTTTATTTTTATTTTTATTTTATTTTTATTTTTATTTTTATTTTTATTTTTATTTTATTTTTATTTTATTTTTATTTTATTTTTATTTTATTTTTATTTTATTTTTATTTTATTTTATTTTATTTTATTTTTATTTTATTTTATTTTTATTTTTATTTTAAATTTAATTTAATTTTATTTTATTTTTAATTTAATTTTATTTAATTTTATTTTAAATTTAATTTTATTTTAAATTTAATTTTAATTTAATTTTATTTTATTTTAAATTTAATTTAATTTAATTTTATTTTATTTTATTTTAAATATAATTTTATTTTATTTTAAATTTAATTTCATTTTATTTTAAATTAAATTTAATTTTATTTTAAATTTAATTTTATTTTAAATTTAATTTTATTTTAAATTTAATTTAATTTAATTTAATTTTATTTTAAATGTAATTTAATTTTATTTTAAATTTAATTTTATTTTATTTTAAATTTAATTTAATTTTATTTTAAATTTAATTTTATTTTATTTTATTTTAAATTTAATTTTTATTTTATTTTAAATTTAATTTTTATTTTAAATTTAATTTTATTTTATTTTATTTTATTTTAAATTTAATTTAATTTAATTTAATTTAATTTTATTTTAAATTTAATTTTATTTTAAATTTAATTTAATTTAATTTAATTTTATTTTAAATGTAATTTAATTTTATTTTAAATTTAATTTTATTTTATTTTAAATTTAATTTAATTTAATTTAATTTTATTTTAAATTTAATTTAATTTTATTTTATTTTAAATTTAATTTTTATTTTAAATTTAATTTAATTTTATTTTAAATTTAATTTTATTTTATTTTAAATTTAATTTAATTTAATTTTATTTTAAATTTAATTTAATTTAATTTAATTTTATTTTAAATTTAATTTAATTTAATTTAATTTTATTTTAAATGTAATTTAATTTTATTTTAAATTAAATTTAATTTTATTTTAAATTTAATTTAATTTTATTTTAAATTTAATTTAATTTTATTTTAATTTTATTTTAAATTTAATTTTATTTTAAATTTAATTTTATTTTATTTTATTTAAAATTTAATTTTATTTTAAATTTAATTTTATTTTATTTCAAAAAAAAATTAAATTAAATTAAATTTAAAATAAAATAAAATTAAATTAAATTTTAAATAAAATTAAATTTTAAATAAAATTAAATTAAATTAAATTTTAAATAAAATAAAATAAAATTAAATTTAAAATAAAAATTAAATTTAAAATAAAATAAAATTAAATTTAAAATAAAATTAAATTTAATTTAAAATAAAATAAAATTAAATTTAAAATAAAATAAAATTATATTTAAAATAAAATAAAATAAAATTAAATTAAATTAAATTTAAAATAAAATAAAATTAAATTAAATTAAATTTAAAATAAAATAAAATAAAATTTAAAATAAAATAAAATTATATTTAAAATAAAATAAAATTACATTTAAAATAAAATTAAATTAAATTAAATTAAATTTAAAATAAAATTAAATTTAAAATAAAATTAAAATAAAATTAAATTAAATTTAAAATAAAATAAAATTAAATTTAAAATAAAATTAAATTACATTTAAAATAAAATTAAATTAAATTAAATTAAATTTAAAATAAAATTAAATTAAATTAAATTTAAAATAAAATTAAATTAAATTAAATTAAATTAAATTTAAAATAAAATAAAATTAAATTTAAAATAAAATTAAATTACATTTAAAATAAAATTAAATTAAATTAAATTAAATTTAAAATAAAATTAAATTTAAAATAAAATTAAATTAAATTAAATTAAATTTAAAATAAAATAAAATTAAATTAAATTTTAAATAATAGTGAGCACCCACTTGTGGAGATGTTAGCCAACGCTAATCTGTGTATCAACCAAATCTCACTTTCGGATTTGATATTATAGTCTTAGTCTGTGTAGTCCAGTAGTTGCTTGAAATTGGCAAATTTTCACAAGTCATGTCTGGAGAAACTTGGTGTGAAGAATTTACATATAGGCCATAATACTGCTGGGTCAACAGAGAGTCCGGCTTTTATTACCATGACGACCAGGGAACTAGAGAGAGTTGTTAAAAAAAAAAAAAAAAAAATGCTCATAGAGAAAATATGTTTAACTTGTGAAACTTATGAACCAAACCAGGTTTACACTTTTGGAATTGTACATTGCAAGTGTGTAAATGCCAAGAGTCTCACAACCTTGGCATGTGCAAGCAGGCATCCCAACATCAACAAAAACAAACTCAAGGTCTCCTCCTACATACAAGCATTGCCTCTGTGCTGACTGGGAGAATGTGACGTACCCATGCCAGTCAAGGTCCACCACGAACACGAGGAGTCCTTTTTTTAAACTGCACTGGCAGTACAGAATGTACAAAATACAAAAAAAAATATAAAAAAATGGGTTGCTGTAACTAGAGTTGTAGAGGCAGTGATTAGTGGTAACAAGTGTGTAGCGCTGTACTGCACCCTGCTGGTCAAAAGATGTTAGTACAGATATACGCATGCCAAAAATACATACATTATTCATCATTAATATAGTAATGTTCTTTTGTGCCACCATAAAAGGTAATAGGTGATATAGCAAAGAACAACAAAGATGTTTTAAAATTAAACAATAAATGTTAAGTTATTTTCATGTGCACTCTTTTTCACGCGCCTCGACAGTCAAAAAGTTTGTTCATTGGTGTGTCTCGTGTCTACTTTGGGACTTACTTTTGTCCCGTCTTTACTCCCGTGCGGCCGCCATCTTGCCGCACGTGCTGATGAATCCATTCGTGACCCGCGCACACCTGTCTCCTAATGAGCTGCGGGCTACCAATCAAAACAAATGTACCCGCATCCAATCCATCTTCACTTCTGTCAGTGGAGCTGAATTCAAGACAGCCATCTTTATTACACAAACAACAAAAACCCGCACAGTTCAATTCCCAAGTAGAAAACCATCAGGTGTGTCATTTACGACAGCAAAAATAAAACAACCAAAAACAAGTCACTAAATGCTGGCCAGCATTAAAAACGAACCAAAACAAAGAGCAAGGACGGCGCCGCAACCGCTGTGGAGTCCCTCGAGTCCTGCAAGAAGCCAAACGTCACCATGAGGAAGGACAACAAACGCCAACAACATTTACAGATTTACTCGTGCGCGCGCTCACCAACCTAACAGAAGGCCACGAGTGCGGCCGCCATCTTGCCGTAAATGGCGAACAATCCAATCAACGCGCACCTCTGGCTTTATAAACTGCAGACCTGCGGTCATCGGCCATCTTCCACTTTTGCACACGAGCGCCGCCTACTGGCCTGTCATCCGGACTGCAAAAGGGTTGCTTTTCTCTTTTCCTGCCACAAAAATAAAAGTCAATCACAACCAAAGTTATTTTCTATTAAATTTTTTTATTAATTAAATTGTTAGGATCGTTACCAACAGTGTTCGGGTTCGGGTTAGGGTTCGGGGTTAGGGGTTTAGCATGTACATTTGTCACCTCTGCTGGTCGCAGCCAAAAAAGTGCACGTTATTTTGCATGTCTGTCATTCATCATCCATGAACACGACTGCATTTGAATGTTGCTCGAATTTCTTTGGATGCGACTTGGTGTCAAAAGTTTGACAACCACCGTTCGGGAGGATCAGGAAGCAAAACCAGCTTTCAGTACATGTGACAGAAATCCATTGCTGCGATTGGACGGCTTGAGACCAAGAAAGAAGAAATCCTTCTCACCGTGTCACTGATTCTTTCATACAAGTCAAACGGACAAAAAGTTCCAGAATGCAAACAAATCTCCTCTCATGCACCAAAGCATGTAAAACCCGTTGCGTGTCTTCACATAAACGTCACATTTGAAATATTCTCTGATCAAGTAAATATTGCTCAGGAATGTGGTGTACAGCAGTCGTTCAGGGATTTTTGTGACAAAAAAAAAAAGTTGTAACAGTCTTGAGCAGACAAGCAGTTTTTTTTGTTATTTTTTTTTTTTTTTAAGTACTTCTCGTGGTGTGGGGGGGGGGGGGGAACATTTAGCTGCCACGAATATGGTGAAACTCGTGTCATGTGAAAGGAAATAAACAAGTGGACTACAACTAACATGGCCGTCCCTCCCTGCGCAGAAGCCCTGAGGACAAATCATAAAAATAAAAATTCTTGATTCTCAAGGGAACACTTCCTGGTTCCTTGTGGTCTCCATAGCAACAAGGATGACCAAACAAACAAAACAAACTATCACAGTTCTTGAAATCGTCCAGTTTTAAAGGAAGGAGAAAAAAGAAGCAGGGAAAAAAAAAAAAAGGTCCAGTGAGTACAGCAGGGCTAAACTAAGCTAAGCTAGTTACAATCGTAAACAAAGTCATAGTTGCTAGGCTCTTTGGGAATGGGGGGCGGCGCTTCGGGGATCTGGATGTTCTCCAGGTCCAGTAGGCGGAGCTTCATCTCCATGGAGAGCAGCGTGTCCATGTCGGATTTGGTGTAGTCGCTGGTCATCTCCTTGCCGAGGAGCGCGTTCAGACCGTCCGTCCACACACTGGTGACGGGTTCAAGGACAAAGAGTCAACAACTGACGACCAACATGATGTCAACTGAGAAACAAAAGAGGACAATATTGCAAAATACATGCCAATACAACGAGCAGCTCAATTGAAATGACTTTGCAGCCCACTAGATGGCGCCGTGGCACAATGGTTAAGAATCACTGCAGTTGAGGATGACAGCTGCCATTAGCCATTGTACACAATTAGCATCCTCTATTTTCCATTCTCCGTAAGCTGCTGCCAGGAGCTGCTATTGAGCTTTTTCTGCTTCTTTTTTAGCTTCCAACTGCTCCCAATTGCAGATAACGGGTGGCTAACGCTCGCTTTCAGCAGCTACGACCAGCTGCACTTTTAACTTCCTGTCACGTAGCCACTGTTAGCTTCTTATTAAAATTGTTATTATTCGTTTAACTTCAAATGTACAGAACATATTGTTGAACATTATATAGAAAAGGTAACAGACAAGCTTAGAAATCTCCTAAAACAACGCAATTTTATTTTATTTTTATTTTATTTTTAATTTATTTTTATTTTATTTTATTTTTATTTTTATTTTTATTTTTATTTTTATTTTTATTTTTATTTTTATTTTTATTTTTATTTTTATTTTTATTTTTATTTTTATTTTATTTTTATTTTTATTTTATTTTTATTTTATTTTTATTTTATTTTTATTTTATTTTTATTTTATTTTATTTTATTTTATTTTTATTTTATTTTTATTTTTATTTTTATTTTAAATTTAATTTAATTTTATTTTATTTTTAATTTAATTTTATTTAATTTTATTTTAAATTTAATTTTATTTTAAATTTAATTTTAATTTAATTTTATTTTATTTTAAATTTAATTTAATTTAATTTTATTTTATTTTATTTTAAATATAATTTAATTTTATTTTAAATTTAATTTCATTTTATTTTAAATTAAATTTAATTTTATTTTAAATTTAATTTTATTTTAAATTTAATTTTATTTTAAATTTAATTTAATTTAATTTAATTTTATTTTAAATGTAATTTAATTTTATTTTAAATTTAATTTTATTTTATTTTAAATTTAATTTAATTTTATTTTAAATTTAATTTTATTTTATTTTATTTTAAATTTAATTTTTATTTTATTTTAAATTTAATTTTTATTTTAAATTTAATTTTATTTTATTTTATTTTATTTTAAATTTAATTTAATTTAATTTTATTTTATTTTAAATTTAATTTTATTTTAAATTTAATTTAATTTAATTTAATTTTATTTTAAATGTAATTTAATTTTATTTTAAATTTAATTTTATTTTATTTTAAATTTAATTTAATTTAATTTAATTTTATTTTAAATTTAATTTAATTTTATTTTATTTTAAATTTAATTTTTATTTTAAATTTAATTTAATTTTATTTTAAATTTAATTTTATTTTATTTTAAATTTAATTTAATTTAATTTTATTTTAAATTTAATTTAATTTAATTTAATTTTATTTTAAATTTAATTTAATTTAATTTAATTTTATTTTAAATGTTATTTAATTTTATTTTAAATTAAATTTAATTTTATTTTAAATTTAATTTAATTTTATTTTAAATTTAATTTTATTTTATTTTAATTTTATTTTAAATTTAATTTTATTTTAAATTTAATTTTATTTTATTTTATTTAAAATTTAATTTTATTTTAAATTTAATTTTATTTTATTTCAAAAAAAAATTAAATTAAATTAAATTTAAAATAAAATAAAATTAAATTAAATTTTAAATAAAATTAAATTTTAAATAAAATTAAATTAAATTAAATTTTAAATAAAATAAAATAAAATTAAATTTTAAATAAAAATTAAATTTAAAATAAAATAAAATTAAATTTAAAATAAAATTAAATTTAATTTAAAATAAAATAAAATTAAATTTAAAATAAAATAAAATTATATTTAAAATAAAATAAAATAAAATTAAATTAAATTAAATTTAAAATAAAATAAAATTAAATTAAATTTAAAATAAAATAAAATAAAATTTAAAATAAAATAAAATTATATTTAAAATAAAATAAAATTACATTTAAAATAAAATTAAATTAAATTAAATTAAATTTAAAATAAAATTAAATTTAAAATAAAATTAAAATAAAATTAAATTAAATTTAAAATAAAATAAAATTAAATTTAAAATAAAATTAAATTACATTTAAAATAAAATTAAATTAAATTAAATTAAATTTAAAATAAAATTAAATTAAATTAAATTTAAAATAAAATTAAATTAAATTAAATTAAATTAAATTTAAAATAAAATAAAATTAAATTTAAAATAAAATTAAATTACATTTAAAATAAAATTAAATTAAATTAAATTAAATTTAAAATAAAATTAAATTTAAAATAAAATTAAATTTAAAATAAAATTAAATTAAATTAAATTAAATTTAAAATAAAATAAAATTAAATTAAATTTTAAATAATAGTGAGCACCCACTTGTGGAGATGTTAGCCAACGCTAATCTGTGTATCAACCAAATCTCACTTTCGGATTTGATATTATAGTCTTAGTCTGTGTAGTCCAGTAGTTGCTTGAAATTGGCAAATTTTCACAAGTCATGTCTGGAGAAACTTGGTGTGAAGAATTTACATATAGGCCATAATACTGCTGGGTCAACAGAGAGTCCGGCTTTTATTACCATGACGACCAGGGAACTAGAGAGAGTTGTTAAAAAAAAAAAAAAAAAAATGCTCATAGAGAAAATATGTTTAACTTGTGAAACTTATGAACCAAAGCAGGTTTACACTTTTGGAATTGTACATTGCAAGTGTGTAAATGCCAAGAGTCTCACAACCTTGGCATGTGCAAGCAGGCATCCCAACATCAACAAAAACAAACTCAAGGTCTCCTCCTACATACAAGCATTGCCTCTGTGCTGACTGGGAGAATGTGACGTACCCATGCCAGTCAAGGTCCACCACGAACACGAGGAGTCCTTTTTTTAAACTGCACTGGCAGTACAGAATGTACAAAATACAAAAAAAAATATAAAAAAATGGGTTGCTGTAACTAGAGTTGTAGAGGCAGTGATTAGTGGTAACAAGTGTGTAGCGCTGTACTGCACCCTGCTGGTCAAAAGATGTTAGTACAGATATACGCATGCCAAAAATACATACATTATTCATCATTAATATAGTAATGTTCTTTTGTGCCACCATAAAAGGTAATAGGTGATATAGCAAAGAACAACAAAGATGTTTTAAAATTAAACAATAAATGTTAAGTTATTTTCATGTGCACTCTTTTTCACGCGCCTCGACAGTCAAAAAGTTTGTTCATTGGTGTGTCTCGTGTCTACTTTGGGACTTACTTTTGTCCCGTCTTTACTCCCGTGCGGCCGCCATCTTGCCGCACGTGCTGATGAATCCATTCGTGACCCGCGCACACCTGTCTCCTAATGAGCTGCGGGCTACCAATCAAAACAAATGTACCCGCATCCAATCCATCTTCACTTCTGTCAGTGGAGCTGAATTCAAGACAGCCATCTTTATTACACAAACAACAAAAACCCGCACAGTTCAATTCCCAAGTAGAAAACCATCAGGTGTGTCATTTACGACAGCAAAAATAAAACAACCAAAAACAAGTCACTAAATGCTGGCCAGCATTAAAAACGAACCAAAACAAAGAGCAAGGACGGCGCCGCAACCGCTGTGGAGTCCCTCGAGTCCTGCAAGAAGCCAAACGTCACCATGAGGAAGGACAACAAACGCCAACAACATTTACAGATTTACTCGTGCGCGCGCTCACCAACCTAACAGAAGGCCACGAGTGCGGCCGCCATCTTGCCGTAAATGGCGAACAATCCAATCAACGCGCACCTCTGGCTTTATAAACTGCAGACCTGCGGTCATCGGCCATCTTCCACTTTTGCACACGAGCGCCGCCTACTGGCCTGTCATCCGGACTGCAAAAGGGTTGCTTTTCTCTTTTCCTGCCACAAAAATAAAAGTCAATCACAACCAAAGTTATTTTCTATTAAATTTTTTTATTAATTAAATTGTTAGGATCGTTACCAACAGTGTTCGGGTTCGGGTTAGGGTTCGGGGTTAGGGGTTTAGCATGTACATTTGTCACCTCTGCTGGTCGCAGCCAAAAAAGTGCACGTTATTTTGCATGT